>NC_040023.1:2439668-2739668 GCF_000972845.2 Larimichthys crocea | reverse complement strand
AAACTGTAATTCCTCGAGCTGCTACTTGAAATGACTTAAAAAGCCCAACTTCACAGCAGAAACATGTTTACAGCTAATTTCCTTTTCCAGTTTATTTATTGTTCAGATGATATTGAGCTGTTACAGAAGGCTTATTAGAGCAGCCAGGCTTCATGATCCACATCTTTGCTGATATTTAGATTAGCCGGGAGGCGGAGGAAGCAGTACATCCAACATTTATATTTATAAATGCTCAGAGTCCCTCCAGAGTTCTGCATTGAGACCTTGAGTAACACCATAGAAAAACATATATACTATGCTTCTATTGTATGTTGAAATGGCCGATTGTTATGCATGTGAAATGATGGTATTTTTCAGTCACCACCACAGCACAAGGTCCATACTATGTGCAAGGAGTCGTCTTGACATTGGCCATAGCCCACAGAAGTTCAGGTTGAAGTATTGCACATAATTCACCTCTTCTGCTCTCAATGCAACTCGACCCTGAGTGCGGGTTTATGTGGCGCTCCTGGAAAAACCGCATCTCCCATGATCCTTTGCCAAAGTGGCACAGTGATGAATGACAGCTGTCGGGGGTCAGCCTCGAACCCATTCTTTTGAAGCCGTGTTGTGAAAACAAGAAGTGTGTGGATTACATGAGTGTGTGTGAGAAAGAGAGAGATGGCCCACAGCGAGCACTGTGATGTTTTCCAGCCCACGCTGAGCTGACTCTGGTTGGACCGGAGGGGCTCAGTGTGACCTGCCAAAACACACAGCAGCCACACCAACAGTGAACTCTGTATGGTCAGGGACGGAGGGATGAGGTGGAAAGTGATGTATGAAAGAAACGGGAGAGGAGTGGAAGAGTTAGGGGAAGACGGGGGGAAGGAGGGAGGGAGGGTGGAGAAAATTCATCATGGTCACAAAATGTGCACACACACTCGGCTGTGACGTGTGTGTGTGTGTGCTCAGTAATGACAGAGTGACAGATGTAGTTCTGGTCTCAATAGGTAGATACCCTGTACTTAAGAACCCATTTAAGCTTGTAAAACCACTCACCCATAAAACTTTAGGCTCTGAATGTGTGTGTGTGTGCATACTATGAAGGACTCACTATTTGTCTGCTGATTGCGTTCCCAGGTCTTTTGAGTCTTTGCTCATTAATTTTGATTGCAAGGGCGAGTGGCGGGCGTTTGTCGAACAAAAACAACAGGTTGGCTGCGTCGTGAACTTCGCAATTCGTGGGAGGTGAGAGGTAGCGAGTTGATAAGAGAGTGGAATACAGAAGGAGACTAAAGGAGGGGAGGAGGCAGCAAATAAGTGCCTTTCAGTCTTGTGGAGGGGTAGATGAGCGGGGACTCTGACAGCTCAGAGAGTCCGACAGCTAAATGGCTCACTCAGGACAGGAGAGGTGATCAAGGAAGAATAGCAGGGGAGGAGAAAAAAAGCAAAAGAAAAAAAAAAAAACCAAACACGTGAAGTCAGCCGTGTAACTGTTTCTGTCGCCAGCCGGAGTCACTCATTGTTTTCTTGTCAGTGCTTTTTAACAGATTTTTGTTAAAGAGGTGCTAACAGACAGACAGCCTCTATATCATTTCCTGTGGTTGAAAGTTGAATACTGAAAATGAACTTTAACATAAAGAACCTGTTAGGGCACATTTTATAAATCAAACTATACGGTTTTGGATTAATAAGGCAGTTATTGATTTCCACTGTTGTTACAATGATATGAAAACGCTCTGTTGGTGTATTAAAGGATGCTGGCTGACTTATTAATTCAAGAAATGAATTAATAAGTCAGCCTGTTCATTTCTTTGCTTATTGGATATAATTTCCCACAACATAATTGAATGCAATGATTTTCAGCTATGTTTCAAATCTTTGACTTACATAGTAGTGCCCTTTGACGCCATCACCACCAAGTGTATCTGTCAAAATGGTCCCAACCTAAATTGCAGTATCTCACAAAATAATGGAACTGTGACGAATTAAATTTATTATGAGGGAATATGTATTTCAACTCAGAGATAAATGGAAACCAACGATAGAACAAGAAGCTTCAGTACTCCTTGACATAGATAGACTACTGGAGGAATCAACACCATCCTTCCAGAAAATAGTCCTTCATTTGGAGGAATCAACACCATCCTTCCAGAAAATAGTCCTTCATTTTTGATGTTTTGATGATGTTTGTGGATCACAGGATATGGCTCGCATAGTTTTTGTACTCAAACAATTCAGTAAGCCCTTTTGTCCTGTATGGTAGCATCTGCATTTTTTCAGCTGGCTTGTATATTAGTTTGGTAGCTTTACCAGGTAGACCGTCTCTAAGCAAAAACAAATGAATAAGCTAATGAATTTCGTTGTGACACTTTGTGGTGGTACTTAAAATATGCTAAATCCTTTTAGGAGATGAACTGAACTCACACCACAGTCATTAAAGGGGATTACTCACTTGTGCATCTGTACACCATGTAAGGAAAGTTAGTCATTTGAAGCCTGTTGACCATCAGGGTGTTCAGTAGATAAACATATGTAAATTTTTCTAAAAAGAGGCCAACAAACTAGCTATTTCCAAAAATCTCATTTACATCTCTGTATGTGATTTTACCTTCATTTTATAGCTGACAGTTGTGTTACGAAACATGGGGGGAATGAGGGAAAGAGGGATAACGGTCCACCAGGACACGCTGCTATCATTCTTTGACTGAACAGATTATTATTCCCAATGAAATTCTATCAGAAGCTGGTTAGTCTGTCTATTTGATACCGTTATATACGACACATTTATTTGACAGTACTATACATTCCTTTCATCAGTGATATAAGGCTCTATGTGTGTCTCTCCTGTGAGGTTTCGTGTTCTGCTCGGGCCTTTGTCTGCTCCCTCGCATGCATCCTTTTCACGTCGATGTAAGTCATATTAACAGATGTTGAAGAGACATCCAACAATGCTGGCAGTCGAAGCTATATGTGCCTTGTGCATTTTTCAATGTAACATTGCAGTTCATGATCAGCGAGTATACTTCTTATGTTCTATTGTAGGAACTTTGAATGTCTTGTGAGGCGTGACGGCGATGAGACGAGTCTGCTCCAGGAATGTGATAAAGAGGCTCGGGATGTGGCAATCACTATGTCCTTAGACAGACTCGTAACCTTTTATTCTACAGACAGAGGAGGATGGTGTGTGTGTGTGTGTGTGTGTGTTGGCTATATGTGTGCTCTTTCGCCTCACACTCTCAGCCACATCCATAACTTTTTATATCCAACAGTCTGCACTTCTCCTCATTGGCATAATTTACTGCTGTTTTATGCAGCATGTCCTGCAGGTCGTCCAAAGTTTAACACCTCTGTTAGATTTTTAATGGCTCTGTGACTGGAGCCGTGTGAACCTTTACTCGCCACACCGCTGGCCAGGCTCGGGGAACTCTTTTATTTCTCACAATACATCCCTAACACCTTCTTTTACTTTTGAATTAAATTAAGCAACATGTGTTGCATGTGAAGTGAATTTCACATTCACGAAAATTCTCTATTTCCTGTGTGTTAAGTGTTTAATCATTAGTCTTTTGATAACTGAGAGAGTTCATTGTATATATTTCTATAATTAACACCGTTTTGCACATAATTGAGATCTTTACAAATGATAACGTCAGTAGCTGGATTTTCCTCCAAATCTTTTATGAGATACTGAATTAAACAGACTGAAGCTCCCATAAAAGAAAGTTTTTACACTTGCTTAAGGCAAATGCATTTTATGATAATAAATATATCATGTAATCACAGATACGCAATGTGAAATAGGTTGTAACATTCCTCCTGTGTTTTTTTTTTCCCATGGTGCCTTTTTGTGTTTTAGTCTGAAATATGGCAAACATTTCATAGCGTTACATGAATAATGAGAAGAATCTTTATTGTTGGCATTGCAGGCGTGACAAATTCCTTGAATTCAGTGCGTTAACTTAAGTAGTCTCCACGTATGATTGTAAAATTGTTCTGAGTAGTGATTCTGTAGTGATTACTGTATGTACAACAGCCAGAGAACTGCGTTAACAGTCAGCCACTGGTCTGCAATCCTGATCCTTGAAAGGTCTTGAGAATTTTGTGGCTTTTTTTGGATTCATGACACACGCTGTAAAACAAAGCAGACATATTATATCCCTATAAACTGAATATGGTGAACGTGCTTTACATCCAGCGCACATGAAGTAATATTACAGCTCATTTGAAGTTGTGTTTCTGGCCACTTGACAAATATAAAGTCCGTGAGGGGAAATATCTGGCTCTTTAGCTGCTGCATGGTGCAGCTGGAAACAAATGAGAGCAAGGAAAGTGAATCAAAACAATAGAGTGGGGCACAAAACCGAAACAATAAGCTGAAAGATGCTAAAATGCTCACCCGGTCGGCAGCCCAAAACACTTCATCATTGAAGTAATGTACATAAAATAAGAAATTGAAGCATCCTTAGGGTTATGTTTACATGTATACAGCATGCCTAAAAAAACATCCTGTTACGCGGCCTGTGCAGACATTATAGGAGTACTTTTCCTCTTTGCTTTTTGAATGAGCAGGCAGGATATTATCATGTTTTTTTTTTTAAAAGAGATATCCGGTTCAATCAGACACACAATGATACATCTCATTTACTGCTATTAAATTACTGTTTCTCCATGTACCAAACACTAACTGCATCATACCCAAAAATAAGCTTTTGTGACTGCACAAGAAGTGCTTTGAGCATTATCAAACGTGCTCTTATTGGATGGAGGAGAAACTAATTACAAAATAAACCAAGGGCTGATACTGTTCTGCCTGATATGGATTCTGTGTGGGATGACAATGTTTACACTTCCCCTGTTTCTTCTTTCTTATTATCTTCTCTTCAATTACACCTGAATACCTGTGAAAGTGTGTCACCACGATGACAGAGAGTGTGTATGTCATCCCATGTTGTGTTATATACAAAGGCTCTAACAGGAGGTTTATTTACTGCTCATAGCTGAGAGGTGCATGTGCCAACTTTGCTCAGCGGCTGCCTGGCTGCACATGTCAGCCAAGCCTTGACATAACTTTACTGTTCTGCCTTTCATTCTTTCACTCTCTGCCTCTCCTTGCAACCCCAAGGCAGAGCAAGGCGATGAGAGTTCCCAGTAAAAGCAATGATCAAAAGTAGCACTCCGGATGCCTACAGGTTTCCCTGACATGAGAGGAGATTGTGTGGTGGGAAGAGCGATGGCGGAGCGGAGTTTGGAGGGTAGAAGGAGGAGGGCGAGAAAAGGAGGAGAGACACACCCATTACTTGTCAAGCACAAGTATAGATGGGGTACCTCAGGATTGGGAGAGATGTATAAAGAGGGGAGGGATGGTGGCGGGTGAAGCGTGGTGGTGGTTTGCAGGATAGGATGAAAGGTTTGAGGCATGAAAGGAAGGCAGACATGGGGTGAAAAGAGACGGAAAAGAGAAGTAAAGGAGAAAAAAGGATGAGAGAGAAAGTTGGGCTGAGCAGAGAACGACATGGGGGGGGGAGCCGAGCCGGGGGATCGTCTTGAGTTGAAAAGCCGTCATAGGTGAATAATTGAAGACAGGCTCGACTGCCTACACACACACTCACATACAACCAAGTCAAAGGCAGAGGTGGAGATGCGTATGTGCAAGGCTGAGCAACACCGAAGCGGAAAATCTTTCCGTAATGAGGAAATTCTTGACTCAGTATAATAATATTTTCCCAATTCGGAGAAAATGTCATTCCTCAGCACTCATTCACACCCGCTGCCTCTATTTCACTTTCGTCAGAGTGGATCTGATAGCAGCGCGTAGCAGAGCTGTGTTAACTCAATAACAAGCCGATAACTCCTGGCCTCTGTGATATGCGGTGGAGTTTGACAGTGACAAGAGTGTGTGAGTGCAGCTTTCTCTTTCGATCTTGCGCATTAGGTTTTTGTCTAGGCCTCGTATAAATGATTTTACACTCTCTCAAGGGCAATGTTAGGTAAATGATTTACCTCCTTGCTATTGTTTTAGTTTCTGATGTCTGCATGTGTGTGTGTCAGTGAGTGAGAGTGTGTCAGTACACGCCTTGTGCTCCTATGTGACATGATTTCTTGCTCACACAGCATGTATAATGCATTTCCCAAATTATATGTTGCATGTTTGTCTGCGCCCCCCTCCGCAACTCTCCAACCAAGGGTGAGCAGACATTCTAATGCGCAGGGCGCTAGCACTAGAATGCTTTATTTGGCTGCATATAAGACCAATTTCAGCCAGATTTATGACTTCTGGAGTCGGGTTATTTCACCAAATCCCCAGACGGGACACAATTCACGGCTGTTCTGTGTGATACCTGCTCTGTTTTCAAATCTGTGAACCGCAGCATTGCAGGCGTGCCGGGGGAGTTGTAAGGAGAAACCCTCTATATTTTCAGCGGCCCACCTCTTATTTAGCCTTTTCTACATTCACTAGCTGAAAAAAAAAAAAAAAAAAAAAAAAAAGCCCCCGGCAACTTTTATTACACCCTCCCCTCAATTACACCATCGTCATAAAACAACACACATTTAATCACAGCCTCTGCTAACATGATGAAGTAGTTCATCACAAAGAAACGCCAGGTCTTAACAATGGAAACATACATTTTAGAGCGGACGCATATTAGATACGTGTCGATAAAAAAAAAAAAGATATAGGCCTCGACGGTGCCAACGCAACCCATGAGTTATTATTGAGGGGAGGGGATGTCGCATTCCATAACTTATCCAACTCCAGGGGAGCCGAGTCCCGCGCTCCCTAGGGAGAAAGCGCGGCATCCTCGGGGTGGTGACAGGGGGATGTTGGTCGGGCGGATGCTCCCTCTGTGGGGGATTCATGTGCTTTAAGGAAACAGTGACAATCCATGTTGGGAATACAAAGTATTAGAAAAAATCCCTGAGGTGGGGAGATTCTCCAGACAAAGAGAAGAGTCTATTGTAGGTGCACGGGGATTCGCACTGACTGGTTTTCCCACTGGGAAGATGGATATATGTCACTGACGTGACTTTGACACCATTGTGACTTGACGTATAGGCTAAAGATAACAGCCCACATACATCTAGAGTTCTTTTTGTTCACGGATCACTCAAGTCACCCTAGTTTAACTGGATTTATTCCTGCGTAACCAGGCTGTAATGAAACAGACACTCACATACAATAGCGTAGAAGAATAAACAGCTCAGCAGGATCTGTACGCCAAACCACGCAGCATCCCCTCTCCTCTTCTTGTCCATGCGGGAGTTGCTCTTCGACACTGACGGTGCTGTCAACAAATCTACGGCAAATGGCAACAACAGTAGAAGTAGAAGAGGAGGAAAAAAAAAAAGCAGTTTGTCAGGATGAACAAGAGTGTTTTTATGTAAATGTCCTCTGATGCAATGCTAAAGCCAGCCAGGCAAGCAACGCACTCGTTTTGATTCCAACAGAAACAGAAGCACAGAAGAGTTGTTTACTGCGATGCTCCACTTGTGGAGCGTGTATCAGTGGGAGATAACCAAGGAGTTGTTGGTTGCATAAGCTTAAATATATAACTAAGATAACGGGTCATAACATGCTCGTTTTAGTTTCAATCATTTAGGTTATTTCAAACAGGTAGGATCAGGTTCAAACAATTCAAATGAATGGCACGTTGTCATGGAAGCAGAGTCACATGAACCAGACTTTGAAGAAAGAGGTGCAGAAATGTATTTAGAGCTCCTTTTAACCATTTTAAAGGTGAACTGTGTATGTGCCAAACAGAGATAAATCTATTTTCTTTCTTCCTCTTTCCCAGGAAGGTCATCTTCACATACCTGGCCGGTCTGTTGTCACTTCATAGGAAGAGCACCTGCAAGGAAAAAATGTATCCATTTTCTTTTCTTCTTGAAGGCAACTTGCTCATAAAACTTTTCCAGTTTTGATTTGATTTCCCATCGATGTACCAACATGTGGATAAATCCAGTGAGTGGGTGGATAGATACAATATTTCTCGGTGGTACTGAAAGCTGGGCTGTACTTTTCTTGAGCATGCTACATTTTGGATGTTTAGTAGTCAATAGTAATCATACTCAAGGAATATAACAGGAAGGTGGCCACAGGATAAAAAAGGATAGAGTGCGAAATGAAATTGTGAAGAAAAAATAATGGGATAAAAGACGTGACATCAAAGAAGCAAAACTCTATTTTTAGCTTAAAGGAGTGATTTACAAGGTGGTGTAGAACGCTAGACAGCACAAAACAATTTCAAAAGGGGAGAAATATTTCGTTATACGAAGGAAGAAGAAGAAGAAGAGGAGGAGGAGGGGAGAGGGGAGGAAAGAAAAGGTAGAAAAGAAAGATTAGAAAGCGCCCAGAGACAGTGATTTTGATTGAGAGAAAGAGAGGGAGAAGAGGGGATTCTCAGCGGGGAATTGGAACGATAGAGAGAGGAAGAGTGTGTCCAGGGGGCGAGGAAGAAGAGCTGCAATAGAAGTGCAGGTAGCGAGTAAGTGGGCGAGAGAGAGAGAGGGAGAGGTGGAGGGGAGGGGGGGAGAGGAGAGTTTGTATTGCATTCCTGTTGCATCAGTTCAGAGTAACAAGATTTGGAGATGCAGGCTCAGACATACTAATAGGTTTTGCACTGACGTCCACCCCCCGCGCACACACACACACACACACACACACACACACATACACGCACCCACCCAATATAATAGACAGTTCTGCTCAGCAACACCGGTTTGCTCTCCACTCACATTTAGCCCCTGTTGATACCTCTGTAACTGTGTTTGTGTGAAAGGGAATAGAAAGAGAAGAAACAAGTGACCAGCACACACACACACACACACACAGCACTGTCAAGAAGAAATAATCATCCGCGAAAGAGACGGATAAAGACAGTGAACTTGAGTCGCGGTGAATAGACCCATCACCAGAGGAAATAAACACAAGCAAGGCCACCATAAGAACACACAATATCTCTGCCCCAGCAAATCTAATTAAGACGTTTTTTCTTCCTAGACAACGCGGCCTTTTGTAGTGTTGTTAAAGTCTCGTAAGAATGTGGGCTCGCTTTTGTTCATCCCCACAGTCTGAGGAGGTATTTTGTATTTTTTCGTGGGGATGAAAACTCGTCTTACACGAATCACAATGTGTTTTAAGCTCTGCGTTAAAAAGAAAGAAGGGGGGAGCGGGGGAATTGGCGAGCGTCTTCTTGTTTTCGAGTGGTTTGTCGAATCGAACGGGAGCTCTCGAGCACTTTAATCTCCTCACCGACTGCTCTCACCGCAAACAATTGAAGGGGGGGGGGAAGACACACACAGACTCTGATATCTGGTCAGTTTTGAATTTCGGCTCCTCTAAGAGGTTTGGGTTGTTTGTTTTTTAGATGGAAAACTGATCCCAGGCCTGCACTCGAGGGCAGCTTAAACTGGCAATCAAAAACAGCCGAGTGTTGCCGTTATGTTGCAACATCTTGTGTATTTTTATCCTCGGACGTTAAAAGAAAAAACAGCTAATTTTTCCCATCTTCTGCCATAACATATTATGTAAATGCACAAACATGGCATCAAAAAACCAGAGACCATTACCACCTCTTCAAAACATAATAAATTAAGGAGAGGCACACTGATGTGAAATTACTCTGCAACATTTGTGTGTTTTTAACAGGATGATTAAGTTGGCCAATCTGCAACAGGAGCTTCACGTTGATCTGTTGTCTTTTCTCTCTCCTTTTTTCATCCTGTACTCCACCAAACTGTTTCAAATTTCAATTCAGCCTGGGTTTAAATCCCCTGATGTGTGTTTCCCTCGAAGGACTCGCCCCCTTTCTTCTATTCTCTCTCTTCTTTTTTTATAAGCTTGCGAGTTCTTTCAGGTCGAAATAGTACCTTATGTGTAAAGAAGAGAGACAGTGAATCAATAATCAAAGCTCACCGTCTTTATGCCCAAAGGCGAATGGTTTCTCCCTTCTCGATCTGTGCCGAGGATCATTCATAGTGTATAAAAGGCATTCCTAATGCCTTGCTGTATGAGCAATAAGAGAAGCCAGAACACACTCCTTTTATTCTCAGGGAGCTTTTGAGTTGATCCTTGTTGTTTCAGTGTCTTGTGAAGGGAAATCCAGCGCCACAAGAAAGGGGATCTCTTAGCTGCATGAGAGAAAGCGCTGTGGGTTTTGTTAATTTGCTTTTATAGATGAAGGCAAGGGACTGCCCCAGGTGAAACAGGTAGCGCTCAGATCTCTTTAAAGCATAATCTGATAGAGCGTTGTACTGCTTTGCGGTGATAATGGCGTTGAGCGTTTGGAAGTGTTCACTGTGGGCGGATGTCATGCAAACTCTTGACTAAATGCACACAAGAACAAGCACACGCAAGGCTAAAAAAAAAAAAGAGGCCTTTGAATATATCACTAATTAAAGAGTGATTAGCACTAATGGTACATATTGATTGTTGGAGGCTGACGTAATGGCAGAGGGTAATCTGGTTAGGATCATGGCGCTGAGGGACAGAAGGCCTGTAAATTGAACTCTGCTGAACCTAAAGTGGTTAAAGGCTCCCTTGCTTGTTTGTTTGGCACGTCATGCTTTTATGGTATTTAAGCAGGAATCAATTGACCATACACTAATGCCCTCCCTCAAATTGTGACTTTCCAATCAGAGATTTAAAGCCGTAGGGACGGCAAACCTTGTGTTTCTTTGTGTCAGGAATGGATGAAACTTAAATCTAATCCAGCGTTGCTTCCGAGGCTGTGTTACATTAATAGTATGGGCTTCAAGTATAACATTAGGTCATACTTGAGGTTCGTGCTTTGCACTCCAACAACCGCAGCCAAACTCATTTTTTAAGATAGCATTACATTCACCAAATGTAATGGTTATTCCTCACCCGAAAAGCTTTCTGTTACTGTGGAACCCCACTTGACCTGTCTCCATCATATCTTGGCTGTGACACTGTTTTTGTCTGTCCTCCACACGACTTCAAACCCGACCAGGAGCATTTCAGAAGCAGGGTATTCTGCTTACAGGACTTTAACTTAGCTCAGATTTGGTCATTTTTTTCCCTTTGGTTTATGTGTTTCTAAAAATGTTTCTAAATATGCTATGTTGTTAAATTGTTTCCCTTTTGGCTGTTTTCATGATCGGAAGTTCGTGCAGGATGTTTTATTTTGAAAATCGCCCAGATTCTGTTTCTGATGCCGTTTCTGTGTGTGACTCCTGGCCAGCTTGAGCTGCTCTGCAGATTGACATGGGCTGAAACGGACCATGGTGCTTCTGGTGGGGGTTTCAACATCGGTTAGAACAGGGGTGATTAGCTCTGACGGCCGCGGCGCACACTGAACACGTCACATCCGTGCCTGTTAAAGTGAAAACATACTACTTTAAAATAGGAACCTTGTCTAAGGGAGCACCTTACCAAGACAATCTGATGTTGTGTTTTTCTTAATCGTACTTAGAGGATTACTAACTCATATTTAAGATCTCTTTTACAAGATTCTCATTTTTTTTCTCATGTGCTTTCAACCAAGACATAACCCTAGTGACTAATAAAATCTCTCAGTGACAGATGACAAAACTGATGCTCATCAGCCAGAAATAAGAAGCTTGCATGTGTTTAACTCTTTTCAAAACTAAAGGACCCATTGTTTTAAAAATGACTGGATTCTGTCTGCTAAATCTGCTGCTGTTATCACTCAAATGTGCCGTGCAAGAGCAAAATGCTTGACTGGCGTTGCAACAGTAAGTCAGCAAACTATTTCCATGAATACGGCTTCGCTCGGAAGAAAAAAATATGTTGATGTTGGCAAACTTTCCCTCTGTATCCTTGTTTGGCTTGTTTACCTTTTTTCGTGATCTGAAAGCACATCATCTCACAGACGGTTGAGTGAGCTGTGACCTTTCAGAGCTTCCAGGTCAGAGGTGAGTCATAATCTGCCTATCACCATTCCTGTCATAACCCATCTGACATTTCACTGGCTCTGACTCCAAATGTCAAGCCATAATCTGTAAGGGTGAGTGCTGCCAGGCCGCGGCTCTCCTGCCTCTCACCGATACATTTTCCTGTTTTTTTCCAATACTTTCGCTCTATTTCAACATTTTTTTTCTGAGGATTTGGTTTCATAAACAAGCTGGATGTGTTTATGATATCCAACTCTGTCTGAAATGAAATTGGAAACTGTCCACTGGGTTCAAGTGAGTTATCTTTCATTTTCCTCAGTAGCTGAGTGAGCTCCAAATTCATGTGGGAGGTCAACGGCGGCCTGCATCTTTGTTTGTATGAGAGAGACGGAAGCTAAATGAGTATTGTTGCTGGTGTCTACTTTTATTCTGAGCCAGTGGAAAGATGGAGGGAGATCATTTGGTGCCCAGGTCCCCCTTTGTAATGGGGAAATGGATTGTGAGAGAAAGGAGTGTCGGGCCTCATTTATGCCTTGATTCCTCAATCTCTTTATTTATATTTCCCCCACATGGTCAGGGCGGCCTGCCAAATTTGTGCAAGTGTGTGTGTGTGGGGGGGTCTGTTTGATCTCTCGATGCAGTGCGAACTGGTAATGCATGCTCATTAAACTTTAATATATACAGTATAGCATATATGTTGGTGGTTGGCAGTTGTGGTCATTGCATTTACAATGAGATTCGGATTTAGTAATTTGGCAGTTTTAGAGGTGATGTGGAATGAGAATTTAGGCGAGCGCTGTTATTCATGGATTGTTACTTCTTAAAAGTTGTTTTCTGACCTCTTGTATCTGCTGCTCTCCTTCACACTTGCAGATGTGCTGAATATTTTTTCAATTCATATGTAGAGCAGGGTGATTTCACCCTTCAACCCTTTATTTTTTTGTATTAAAACTATATTATTGAAATTCCCAAAGAAAACTTGAAAACTAGGCCTGTGTCACGGGGATTTTGGTTCTGGAAAATGTGTTTTTATGCAACACTTTGAGTACTAACTCCTCAGTGGTATGGTTGAACCGAATATAATAATAAGACGACACTCCCTCTTCCGAGACACAAAAGATCTTAGGTAAGAGTAAAAAACATGAAATACTTCCATCAAATCAGAACATAACTTTCACCTTTGTGTAGCTTGTCTATGTCTACATACCCAGTATATACAGTACCCTTCTGTCAGAACTGATCCGAATGATTTTCTCTGGCTGTAAGCGCTTTGTGTCCTCCTGAGCTCCTCATCGTGACTTTCTGTGACAGCGGAAATTCTTTCCTACTTGACAAATGATTCGATCCCAGGTCTGTTTCTGTCACGAGCCATTAGAAACTCCAGTAGGTCAAACGGAAACACTATTAGGAACTGAAAAGACACAATGAAATGGCCCCTTGTACATATATTTTCATCTAATTTCACATCATAAAGGCGAGTTTCTGATGCTGCTCGATAATCCGACAAGCACTTCTTTCAATCGAGATGTTTTTCTCAAAACCTACATCTCTAATGAATAATGGTATATATGTATTTTGTGACCTGGGTAAATAGAACCTTTAAATAAAAAGTAAATTAATTACAACCTCCATTCAGCCATCATCGCCTGGATAAAAATCTATTTAACAAGAAAGCCCATCTTCATATATCATGCATCAGATATTAATACCACTTTTGTGCCGTTAAAGCCTCATACTTTGATATATTGTGTGAATTTAGGTCACAAGGTTTTATGAAAGCACTTTAAAGGCTGATAAAATCTATTCCTGTGAATAAAAAGTAAACACTCAGACTGAGTAAACCCAGTTTTTCTTGGTTTATCCCTCCCTACATCCCCTGTTCCCTTTCATCATTCAGCCAACACCTACTTCTTGTCATGTCCATGTCAAGCCTATTCTGACATATCCCGATACCTGAAGCACTGTCAGATCTCTTCCACAGCTGTGTGGAAGTGTGTGATGAGATGTTAAAGGAACTTTGCCACTGGGCCTGAGTGCCACCCCATCTTCTAGGCCTAAGGCTAAGACATCGTCTCCAGCTCCCCATCATGAGGCCCAAGCTGGAGCTGCCACGGATGCACACGCCAATCCACAGCATCCTTGCCATTTAGCCGCTCTATGTAAAGAATGCCAAACACATCACAACCCCCGCAACGACTGCCTCGCTTTCGATTCTACCTCGCTTTTTTTTTTTTCTTCTTCTTCTGTACGTTGAAGGTGGAGAGTGAGTGCTCAATCGCTGTGACATATATAGGTCCTGTGTGTTTAATGGTGTGTGTGTGTCTATGAGAAAGTACGAAATGGTATGGGGTTGGGGTTGGGTTAAATGCGTTTGTGTCAATCATTGAGGCACCCATAGATTACGATCCCTTCCCCTCAATTACACTTTATCAAAAGAGAGAGAAGAAGAATGGGAAAAGGGTAGAAAGAGGCGAAGGAAAGATCTCAACAATTATAAAAATGGAACTAGTCTCCGAGCTTCAAAGGGAAATCACATTTCTCCCATTTCATTTTTTCAGATTGTTCAAGATTACTGTCACACATATATGATATGTAATTCCACTAACGCGGCTGCTAATACTCTCTTGGCGGGTGTTTTACACAGTAGAAACAGAGATATCAGCCTATACGGCCTACATTTATTACTCTGATCCATAATATGACATTATTGCATCATCTGTCCACCCAACATTTCTCGAGCCCTAAGGCACTCGTAACTGAAGTGACAGACGGCGACTGTGTGTGTGTGTTTTGTGGTTTCATGCGTGTGTCTGTGTGCGTATCTGTGTGTAGGCCCTTGTGTACAAGCTGGAAGCGTGGCACAGGTTGTGTTTGAATTGATGGCCAATCGTTGCGAGTTTGCATGTCCATATGTTTAAACCCGCAGCTACATCCACCATCTGTCCTAGTATGATGCTAATTTAGCTCTGCTGTCATAATCAACTGTCTCTGTATTTCCACTGTCTACATGCATCGACTGCCATAGTGACATTACACACTTGTTTACCAGGCCATTTCCTTCCTCCTGTAATAAGCAAGGCTGGTGGTTCGAGGTAAGGAGCCTGAGGGTGGCGCGTGTGTTATGGGAGGAAGGTATAGGCTATACGGGTTCAGAAGCGCTTTGGGTTGTCTTAAAGCGTAGCCTGGGGAAGCATGTCAGGATATTCTCTGGATAATCACTCAAAGCCGGGGTGTTTACCCATTGCTCAGAGCTGGGGGGAGGGTGGTAAACCTGCGGAGTAGTTTGCTCATAGGGGTCAAGAGGGTGAAGGTGAGAAAATGTATGTGGGGGGGTGTGCACTTTTGTACTACATGTTGGCGTACCATTTTGTGGGAGATGAGGGAATAAACGCCTATGACACGCGCATGTATGAATGCATAGATACACTATACTGGACATCCGTCTGCATGGCCAACTTTTGAAACATGAAATGTATCACATGTAAACAGCTTGAAGCTGTTTTTAGCGTTACTGTAAGTGGGTTGATATACCAAAGAATAAACATTTAAAAAACAGACAACGTGAAGTTTAAAATTATGAAAAAGCATTTTCTAAATTACCTCAAAGAGGGTTAGAGCCCCAAAGCAATATAATGTCTACTAACATTGGAAAACATGAGCTAGGTAATGCAACTGGTCATACCAGACCAAGTTTGGTTGAGTGTATTGGTACTGGTATGAGGAAGGGTGCATTTGGTTGCATTTGATTTTGAAATACAAAACATTATATAGTCTAACTTTAATCTCACTTATAACTGTTGATCTGAATTATGCTTAGAGGGTCCTTATACATGACTTCCACAGACACCCACATGCCAATCAGAATTCAGTATGAGATCATACTAGGATTAGGTGTAAAGTTTGCTCATAAACAATATATATGTCCACTGATATGACTAATTTTGTGTTTGGAAAACCTGCCTCGAAAACCCATGAACCCTTCGAACGCTGTGTCCTTCAGAAACAATGAAACTGTAATGATCATTATGACGATTATCGACTGAAATGTGTCATTAGTCAATAGTTTGATGCATCTGGTCCAGCTAAGTAACATCATATCTAAGTCAGTAAAGCTATCATAGTTATCTCCACTGTATTTCCCCCTACAAGTCAACCATCTGTGTTACACAACTGTACCTTACCTTAGGGGACAGAAATTGCACAACGCATCAAGAAGGGGGGGCGATAATTAACGCAGCTCACCATGTTGTTAGTGCAGTCCTGGTTTCCCCTCAGCGCTCTGCAAAGCTGTCATATGACCGAAGCGGCATCTGACGGCTGCGCGAGCACACGTATGCTCGATGATTGTCTTTGAAGGTAAAGGTGGAGATATTCCTTTGGGGAGTGGGGGGGCGATACTCACCGGAGGTACATCAGACTGAAAGAGAGACAGTGTGTGTGTGTGTTTGGCATAGAGCGAGAGAAAGACACAAGCGTTTGGGTGATTGAGACAAAAGCAGATGAAGGGAGAAGTTGAGTGTGTCCTGTCTGATAAACAGGAACATGGCTCATCATTACAGGGAGCACCGGGGGAGCACTGAAGCCCATCTGCCGGCTAATACATACTAATGCTCTCACTGCACTGTACAGCCACCATCAAAGCCACAGGGCGCGGACGTGGCATGTGCACTCTATACCACATTTATTGAAACACGGGAGAGGGGTAAATCAAAGCAGGATTTCAAAGAGAGACTACAGTGTGATACATAATTATAGATGCTGATGTGCCAGTGAATAGTAAATCCATGTAGGTTTGTAGGTGTCCATAGCTGCTGCTTGCATTGTTTTCTCAAATCTGGAGCTAGATGTCCTGGTGATATGAATTTTCAATTCATTTTCAGCTGTATGAACATCACACAAAGCTAATGGGTTGGACTTGGCCACCTCCCTGTACAGTATGCTGCCATCCATCAAATGCTCGCTGGGATTTTCTCTTCCTCTTTTTTTCTCGCCATAATGTGAACACTTTGTTGGCACACTGTTATAACATTTTGGCTGCGTTGCAGTTGCCCTATTTTCCTCTTTCTTTTTCCTCATTAACCGCCAACACAAGTGTAAAAGGATGGACCATCACACAGTGCAGTTTACTGTGTCAGGATGATTTCAAACAGGTTCAAATCCCCGAGCGGTTAGGTTTGACACCCACTCAGGCGTGCTATTGCCTTTGATTTTGTGTTTTGTGTTGTTTTTTTTTCCCACTTGTGTGTGTGTGTGTGAGATGGGTGTCAGTGGTGTAAACAGTGAATGTCCCCGGTGTCTGGAGGTATTACACTGAAGCCCAGCCATGCATACAGGCCTAGGAGGGCCTTTCTGAATCAGTGGACAGCACCGGAGCGACCTTTTCAACACAAATTAAAGCAGGGTCACCTCACTGAGATACAGGTTTGTGAGAGAGCGACACAGAGAGGAAGAGGAGTAGGGAGGTAGGGGTTGCATGCAAGTGCCGCCTTCACTATACCTTGTGAAAATGTGCCCTTTCATCATCACTGTATTCCCATGTGCATCTGTCCATATGTATTTGTGTTCCCCGGCTCTGGAGGAAACGCATATACTATACACGGTCACGATATGCTGTCAGATAAATTGGGTTGATTTGTTTGGAAAGGTTTCAAAGTTCCGCAGCATGATCAGAGCTGAACACACTCCGGTAAAGGCGATGCTGTGCATGCAGAACAGGCTGTGCATCGATCAGAGTTGTTCCGCAGCTGTGTTGTCGTTTTTGATATCAACTTGTGGGTCCAATCACATCGCAGGCCTTACATTCCCTTATAGGACTAAATAAAACACATGCATGGGTGCGCTTCTCCTACCTCAGCAACAATCTGTACGAAAACTTGTGTGTGTGTGTGCCCGCTTCGTCTGTGTGTGTCTGTGTGTGCACGAGTGCATGTGTGTCTCAGTGCATCAGACTGGTGAAGAGAAGAATAACCCAATTATAGAGACAGTCTGCCTCACAGACATACAGTATGTGCACGGGGTAGAAAGAGGTGTGTGTGTGTGTGTGTGTGTGTGTGTGTGTGTGTGTGTGTGTGTGAGTGAGAGACAAAGACGAGCACAGGGAGGGAGAGTGATTTTTGATGAAAAGAACACAGCGGAAAAGAGGAGGGCGAACAAGAGGAAAAAATCGCACGGCTCAATTGAATGAATGCAGAATGAACTGGGTGTGCACTGAACAAAGGTGAGCTGGTAAGAAAAAAATAAATAAATAATAAAAAAATACAACCAGTTCTTGAAAATAGTGTGAGGGAAAACTCAAATATTGAAATTGGGATTTATTCAAATGAGGAATCCCGAGGGTGGTGCTGCACTGTGCACGCCTCAGTTCACGTACAAAGTACCTATCCCTCTGCAGTTTTTTTTTTTTTTAGGAAAAAGGGGTGGAAAAGGAGGGGAATGTGGCCCTGAACCTGACAATTTGGAGGATATGGTTGCATAGCAACAGACAGCAGCCGAGTACCTAAAAAAAAAAAAAAAAAAAGCAAGGCTATTTGGCTTGTTAAATATTCTCTGCCTGCCAGGACAGCACTGAAAGCCAAACACGTTACCATAGAACCAGATTTAGAAATGCAGCTTTAAAACAGCACATAAGGTGGAAGCTGAACACAAACCAACAGTTCATCTATTTGTTTTTTGTTTTTTTCTTTGATCCAAATTGTGACTTTATTGACATTTTTTTATCCGCAGCATATCGAACATTAATACAGCACATCCTTTTATTTACACACAAAAGAAGCGATTGCATCTTTAGAAGATGGCCGGTTGCTTATGATGTAATAATATTCAATATGACAAAAAAAGATGAGTTTGTCAGCATCGAGTCACACGTTTCATTGTCCACATGGAAGGAACATATTGCGTTCGCATATTATCTAATAAGCCCGTACACAATGGGGAATTAGCATTTGAAATGGCATTTGTGTGTTTGTGAGCTTTATAACATGCGGCGGGGATCAAAGTCAAGGTGTTTTGTCATATTACAGATAAACACAAAGCAATTTCCCCCTTGAATTTATTAACATTTCAGACGTGAATCCTCAATCTGCGGACACGTGTGTGCACATATGGGCCGTGCGTGCCTCTGTGTCCTGCATGTTGGGAGATTTCAATAAAAGCAATAAGCTGCAGAAGTTGTTTGTTGTCTGTAAAGTCAGCTGTAGATTAAAATTGACAAAAAAAAAGAGACAATATTCCTCCCCAAAGGACAAACAAGACTCCCTTTTATTGAACTTCTCCAATATACAACGCCCATACATACCTGCTTCTGAATAATACATCAAACATCGATTTTTTTCTTTTGCTTAATCTAGCTTGTGTTGAATCCATACCAGCCCTGAAAATCAAAGCCCTGTTCTTCCACAAGATTTGCCAACTTTGCAGAGCCTCTCCGCTATCGTGGGTTATTAAGGTTTCTTTTGCACATGAATAGGACGGCGTTGCTCAGGGATATATTGTAAGTGACTGCTGTTGATCTCGCCACCAGTGTCTCTCACGGAGCTGTGAATAATAGATAGGAAAGCTGACCAGAGATAATATGTCTCTCATTGAGGACGTATCTCCTAGAGCAAGCAGCGTCTAAGAGAATGCTAACAAGGAGCGTTGTTTTTTTTTTCTTTTCTTCTCTTTTTCTTTTTGCAAAGCCGCAGAATGTTCCTTTTTTCTGTCGGCTCTCATGCATTTATTAATAACAGTTCCTTCCTTTCAAAACATCTCCTCTGGATAAGATGGAGAACACGTTCCTTTTATCATACTCTCTGCCTCACACACACACACACACACAGTATATCGCACTGACAGTGATGAGCTGTGAAATCGGACGGGAGGGCTGGAGTGGGGTTTTGTAGCCTTTCAACACATAAATTTGGGTCACAGAATAGATTATCACCCCACACATGTCACTCTGACACCGATAGATACATGCAATCCCACACCACTCATAAATTACACATGCTTCATGAAAATTAATGCCCTGTTTAAATGGGTAAATGATCATTCTGTAGATTGATATGTACTGTACATGCAGCACATATTCAGCATTCATGTGTTTTTACATCTTAAGGAATACTATAAAAGTTTATAAGTAGGCATTAATATCACTCCGCGGCCTTAAGCTGTGTATTTTTGAGTTTAAAGTACACTTCTGGATTCTCGGCTCGTTTCAGATGAATTGAAAGTGCCCCGGTTTACCTTATAGAGCTCACGGTCTGTAACTGCAGAGGCCGTATCAAAAGGATCCTATAGAAAAGCAAAGACAGACAGCTCTGTCGCTCCGCAGGAGCACACCACTGTGAAGAATTCAAAGTGTTTGAAGTCAATGACAGCTTTTAGGGATTTGGTGAAGACTGAAGCGTTCTCTTTTACCCCTCTCACACATAAATATGAGCGTGCATGTGTCTGAAGGTGACATAAAGACATAAAGTACAATTTCAGCTACCCTCGGAAGCCAATCGTGCTACAGTTTCTAAAGATTTAAAACATTATTAAAATCACAAAATAAGTCATTGCCCGCTGGATGTTTAGCTGATTTTTTGTCAGCGACGACATAAGAGACGTACTTTTTTGTCAAGCCGAGACGACTAAAACTACATAAGGTTTGGGGAAGATGATTAGAAGAAACATCCACCCTGACCTGCTCACTAAGAATTTTCTGGATGTGTAACAACATCACATTACTTTCTTTTCTGCTACTGAATCTGAAGACAGCTCTTTCTAAGCCGTTTGAACAAAGACTAATGCTGTCATTTTTCTCTCTTGCTTCCTGCTGCTGAGAGGATGACACATTTTTTATCAGTTTTTTTATTTAACTGTAATTTCCCAGCTTGGGATAAATAAAGTATATCTATCTATCTATCTACCCAAAGGAGCCAAAATCAAAAGTTACACTTACATTCAGTGCCATTCACCAAAATGCATCGTGTGTATACTTATGCTGTAACGTGTGTGCATTCTCATGCAATACCCACTTATAGAAAAACAGCTCCACGGTGCTGGAGGTTAAACACTTCATAGGAAACATTTAAAAAGAAAACAAAAAGGATTTTGTGTAAATGGCACAAAAAGCCAAGTTACTATCTGGATCTTACAGGAGGCTGTAAGTGTGTATGAATCATTTCCCCTGGGTTTACTCTTATAAAACAATTATTTTGTGATTCCAGAGGGAATCATGTTCTTCTTGTGATCACAATCACAACAAATTTTTGGTCTATTCTAATGCACTCCATGTCATCCTTCCTAAATATCCTGATCCTGGTTAAAAGTTACGTGTTGCTCATTTGTTAATGTGCTGTAGAAAACCACACGTTGCATAAAGTTCACTAAACCAGGCTAGTTTCCCTCGTTACTCACTGTTTTTCATGGATGCAGCTATGTAGGAAGATGATTGGTCGACTTTTTATCCAACACATGTAGAGGTCTGAAGCCAGGCTAATCAATGCTTTGTGTTTGTGTTAGTTCATAGACCATCGGACAGTACTACAACTCGATCAAACCCTTTTATTGTTTTGGGATCTACCCAAGGAACCAAACTTTACCATGAGTTCCAAAAATAGTACTTGGAAAGATTCCTCAGATGACAAAACTTTTGTGTCGTAACCTAATGCAGCAGGTTCCTATTAAAGCTACTTAATGCCGTGTAACATAGTGTACATAGCATGCAGTGTAAAAGGCCATAGAGGCAGCTAATCCTCTTAGCGATGCTCCTGTTTGTTTAAGGTTGCACTGCCATAAATCCTGCACATAATTCATATGTCAATAAGGATGTTTAACAGCTCCATTGGTTTTGTTATATGTTGTCTTTCTGAAAATGATGTTTTTTTTCCTGCTCCAATACTGAAGGCTTTACGGGAAATCTATTGGCATTGCATTTTGTGGTTCATGCCACTCCGTTGTGAGGCGAAGCAGAGACAGCTTTGTTTGTTGTACGTGGAGGTGACAGACAGGAGGTCCGCCCCTCTCGCCCCCACAGATATCACCTCCTCTCCGTTTGGTGCACATCAAGGGGATTAGCGTCTTATTTCTCAGGTAAAACAAGCAACATCAATGGAGCCCTGTAAAAGATTTGCCTGGCGTTCTGCATAAACCGCGGGCTGCTGAGCCGTTTATGCAGCCCTTTGTGAGTTAAACACTTCAACATCAATCGATCGACTGGGGAACAGGCGAAGCCTTTATGGATTCACCTTCCCCTCCTACGAAAAGAGGAGATAAAGCCTCATCTTGATGGGTTTAATTCTGGGGAGGAATGATGGTGGAAAGGTGAAAGAGAGGAAGGACAAAAGGAGGGAAAGTGGAGATGATGGCTTCCTCCCACTGGGTTTTTCGCCAGCTGGTGGGAGGAAGAAAAAGAGGAAAATTTTTGTGAAGGAACTGAGAATCTGTTTCCTGTTGAGTTTCTTTCTTTCATTCTTTCGTTCGTTCTTTTTGCACTCCATTTCTTTTCCTACTTCCTTTTTTCATCCTTCCTTGATTATTTAATTATTTCTTTTCATACTGCACTCATTTCTTACCCTCCTTCTTTTTCCTGTTTTCGGGTGTCAGGTTCAGGGCCTCTCTTTCTTTTCCCGTCCTATTTGCTCCTTTTCTAGCCCTTCCTTTTTCATTCTTTCCTCTTTCCTGTTTTTCTGTTGTTTTCTTGTTTTGTTTTTCCTTTTTTCTCGCTTCCCCATCGTTCCCTCATGTATTTCATACTTCCTACTCTCTTTATTTCCCTCCTCCTTTTCCACTTTCCTTGCTTATCCTCTGCTTCCTCCTTCTTTGCTTTCTGTAAACAAGATTTTCACAATAAAGGTCAATAAACAACAGCTCTGTTCGTTAGCATCTAACCGTCATGACCATTAGAACTGCAGATCCTGAAAAAGCCTTATCAGTGTTTTCCCCTGTTCCTGCTGATATCAGCTGCCCCCCTCCCTTCCACAACAGACACACACACACACACACACACACACACACACACACCCCTAAACACCTACACACACAAACACTGTTATCTCTGCTATCTGGTGTTTAGCCAACTCAGAGCTAATCCAGTGTGAACCCACTCCCTGGCTTGTACTCAGCAGTTTGCAAACAGATTTGGAGAACAGACACGCACACACAAACGTACACGCACACACACATAGGGAGTCAGAGAGTTTGGCCCTGGAGCAGGGAACATCACGCTCCAGTAATGTGATGCTGAGGCAACACTGTGGTACAGTAGTGTGGCATTAAATGTGCAAGGAGCATGCAGATATTTAGAGCTGTCTGCATGTGATAGCTGTCTCATTACTCCTGCAGCGAACTCACTGTCCCAAACAACGCACACACACACACACACACTGCCTAACACTGCCAAAACATGTCCATCCCAAAAAGGCAGCCAGTCCTAATCTAATTTTTCTTCAAGCAAGGGAAAATTTCAGGCAATGAGGGAGATAATTCCACTACAGAAGCAAAATGCTGGTCAAAAACCAAACAAGATGATCATGAGCAGCAGTATTTTAGTAGGGCACATTCAGACTGGCTATAGGTGCGAGTTAGAAGAGACATATGAAGCAGAAGGTTCAGTTTGAAAGTTTATCAGACACCAAGAAACTCTGCAGCAGCAACCTCTGAGGCGGGATTTTTTTTAATTTTATTTTGTGAATTTATCACGGCAGTAACTTTTCCACTCTCTTGACACTTTCCAGGCAACGCAAATAGTTACATTAACACAATGCAAGAGAATGAAAATATTATCAGTAGTAGATTTATCTGAAATTTCGAGAACACCTTCTTCCAAATAAAGTTATCAGAAGTCATACGGTGTATAGAGAAGGCAAAAATAAATTACACATTTATTGTAATTAAATGATGAAGTTCTAAAGTGTTGCCGAGTTCTGCCCTCTACAAGATTTGATTTGTGTGTTTGCGTGTTTCTGATTGCAGTGAGTCGCTGGATAGCGTTCCCCTGCGCTGTGTCAACAGTTGAGCCAGATTTTATTTGATGAAGCTCCGGACGCCGGCTGTCCAGCATTAATTTCACTGAGCCTTGACATTGAACCATCTCACTTTTAAAAATACAGGGTCACAATCATACGATGATTAAAGAGATAGAGAATATATAGTATTTATGTCATAAGACAGGTTTATATTTCACCTTCCAGCTGTATAAAAATCATTTGAATCTGTGAACAAAATAAATCACCGTTAAGCTGCACACAACTTACATCCACAAACGTTATGTCCACATGTTCACACATGTTTATCATGGCATGGTCATAAATTTTAGACTGTACGTCAGTAGTCTATGCAGAACCTTGCAGATGTGGCCAGATGATTAAGTTTACATCGCACAGAACCTTGGATGACGTGGATATGAAAAGCATATATTCGACTTAAGGCAATAACTGTATATCATACTGTACTTCAAAACAGCCCTTGAATTGAGTGATCAGGTTCAAATTCAGTTTAATTGTCATATATAATCACTCTGATACCAATCAAGTCTATGTGTTTACAGTAATGAATCTCTAATGTGCGTGCCAATACTTGTGTTGTTAAATTATGATTGCTGACAAGCGTTTTCCAAAGTAGAACGATTGATTTACTGCTGGCTTTTACAGTAGATTTAACAACATCTTCATCTGTAGTCAAGTCCAATACAGTCTGACTCAACAGCACAAGGTCTGCCTCTGGGCTCCACTCTCACCTGTATGTGACCAGGCCATTTTGCATGAGCAGCTTTTTTTTTTCTTTCTTTTTTTTTTTTTTAATGACTTGCTGCCGTGATTGGCAGCAACACAGCTGGGGAGTTAGCTTCGAGCCCATTGGTCAATTTCCAAGTCCATATAAGCACGACAGTTCGCTCTTTAAAGCAGAGAAATTGCCACATCCTCGAATTCCCCTTCTTTTAATATGTTGGACTAATTCTCCCTCATGAACCTGTTCCCGCTTGTTAAAAAAAAGCAGCCCTGCTTCTTCTTCCAGCAATTTTCTACAAACAAGCATCAATATGCTGAGGGGTGGGAAAAAAGAATTTCATTAAACCAAACTCTGCACTAGACTTGCTCACTTGTCAAGCTTGTTGCTTTTTCTAAAGATAAGCTGATATTTTAAGACTCATGGTAGACCCTGTGACTCATTAGGATGGATGTTTTTGCAGTGCGAAGCAGCTCTGTTGATATGACTTTCAGTTCTTCCCACTTCCCTTGCATGCTTTCTAAAGTCTGCAGCCTACCTACACTCCAGTCTCTCTCTGTCTCTGTCTCTGGTTTTCTCAGGAGGCCTGGTTAGATAAGACCGCCTGGGCTATAAAAGCAACAAAGAGCCTGGGGAGAAGAGTCTGACACGCAGAAAACATTCAGCAAGTGTAAAGTGCGGAGGCAAAAACCAGAATGTGCTGTTCTGAAGCAATGAACACACACACACACACACACACACACATATAGACACACTTATATGTGGGTGACAAACACAGACAACCCATTTTCTTTCTCTCGTCTGATCTTTCTTCTCCCCGTCTCCTTCTCTCTTCTCAAAAGTTTCTATTCGTGGAATCCCTGGAGGCCTCTGCGTCGTTATGGCACTATTATTATTATTGTTGGGTCAGTCTGGGCCAATGTGAACTGGCTGGCTCTTTCTCCTTCAAACAAACAAACACACACTTAGATTGTCATCAGAAAAGTGTTTATTCCACCTGTTTTCTCTGTGTGCCAACACAGTCTGCTATTACTGTACATACAGCTCCACACCGTTGACTCAGTTGTTGTGTAACAAACAGATACACTCGCTCCCCACTGCTTTGCTCATGTTGGCAATTGTTTGATTTCAGCACCTCACATACAAGCACTGCAGTGGTCAAATTAATGAGCAGATATCTACCCTTTCTTCAACGCTTTAAAGCAGGGCTTTTTTTGAAAATAGGCCAAAAGCACGGCGAGAAATATTCAGTCACGAGCCTCCCTACTAGAAAAAAGAAACTCCAATCAGTGGGATTTGGTTTGGTTTGGATGTGCGTGCATCGCCCAGTGCATGAGCTGTGACCTGCGTTGTCCAAGAGCTCAAATGGAGACAGACAGCTAAGGTAACCTGGAAATGTCAGTAGTGCAGTAAACTGGATGTTACCATATTGTTTAAAACATGGACATGGTCTCTGTGAAATCACCTGTAGGTTTTTTTTTTTTTGAAGAGTCATTGTGAAGCTCAGAGTGTGCTGGCTCTGGCCGTTGCCATCTTGGCAATGCTCCCGGCTAAATCCAAACATTGGCAAAGACGTAGAGCATTGAGGCGGGCTGAATGAAGCCTGGTTCCTCAAAACAAGCCACCTATGACTTTACAAGTGTCATTCAAGGAGGCCATGCTCTTTATTATACATAACTTTAAGTATGATTTGAACAGGTGAGTTATATCACAAATTACCCTCATTGTGGTCGTCCCAGATGTGAAAATTAACTACAAAGACTAAAACTGTTTTTGTACTAGGCTACAAACATGTTTATTTCTGCTGTGAAGTTGTATTTTAATATGGGGGCTTATGGGGATTGACTTGTTTTGAAGTGAAACTGCAGTTTTTAGCACTTCCATATTGGCTTCCCTTCACAATCACGGAGGTTGCAACTAGGTTGGATTTCCATGTTTCTTGAGTAGCCCAGAACAACAAACACTGGTGCTTTTCATTTTTTTTATGTGTTTTGCAACCACCATAGTTTTCTTCTACATGCTAGAAAGGAGAGGGTGAGGCAAGGGGTTGAAATCAGCAACTGCACCACTAGATGTTGCAAAATCCTACATATATTTCATTAAAACCCTGCAGTGAAATAGCTTCCATGTGTTAAGTTACTGCTCTGAATAGCATGTATGTAGCTATTTTCAACAGACATGTAGCATTGTGGTAGTGTAATTACTTCCATTGAAGAGTGGCTTGTAGCTACACACACACACACACACACACACACACAGAGGAGGGGAGATGAGCATAAAGAAATCAACAACAGACCTCTGTAAAGGTTCCCCTGTCATGGCAGCAACACTCTTACATCGCCAGCACAAGATGTGACCAACACTCAGACACTAATCAATGCAATACACTCTGGGCATTGCTATCGGATGACCCGTGTGTGTGGCAGTGTGACATACACACAAACACACACCCCCCACACACACACCTCCCCAGACAGCAGATTACGCATCATAACACAGCTGATTTGCCCCATGGGTTGACACTCGCTGTCCAGTCCAATCATATTACTCTTCCCCAAGTCGGCCCAGTGGTGTGTGTGTTTGTCTGCACCCAAGTGTTTACATGCTCTGGGTTCATCGAGATATTGCTGTTATTCCTTAGCGCTTTCAGCAACGTAATTTGTCACTACTTGTAAAGTGTTGAGCAAATACAAAAAGCTGAAGGCAACAGGATGGGGGAGAAAAAAGTGTGTCATGGATTTCGAACGGGGTAGTGCAGCAATTTTGTTCTGAGAAAAAGGTCACACTGGGCAATACTTGGAAAACTTTGATGGAGCACTCTTACACACACCTTAAATACATCTGTGCTCATAAATAGTACTCTGCCTGAGGCTATTTGAGCCATTCTGATGATATACTGTAGCTCCATTTCTAGAGTTTTGCATGCTGAACCCCCCTAAAATGGGACTGGCCCCATCCCAACAGATTCCTCATGACCTCTGGAGTACAGAAAGACTAAATTCCCCTTAGTGGAAAAAAAAACAGCTTGTTCGCCTGTAAACTCCCCATTAAAAAGATCTGTGGGCCAAACCGCACTCCTCCACCGCTGTCAAATGGCTGTTGTTTGCAATGGCAGAGGCGCAGAATGAAAGGGTCTGGGGGTTTAAGGCAGCTACTAGTTTGGATGTCATACGAGAAGGACATTAAGACAAAAGACTGAGGGAAAACAGGCCAACTTGAAAGCTGATGGGAAACACGCCCCGCAGTTATGATAAAATTGTGAGTGTAAGGGACCCATGCATACATGCAGGGATCTATGTGCAGATGTAAGATATACACCAGATGGAACCAGGCAAACACGTACACACTCACTCTGAGTCTGCTCTGTGCTATTTTGGGAGATGGGGAAGAAAATGGTCTGACTTGGCAAGTGTACATATGTGCACTAGTGTAAGCAGTGGGTCCCTGTGCATATGGGGAAGTATAGGGTCTGGCACATGTTTAGTGTGGTGACCCACTTCTCCTTGCATCTGGACCTCATAACCCTCTCCAGCAGTAATGGGAAAAAGATCTAGACAGTGACATCTCTATCTGCCCCTATCTGGACTGACTTTGAAACTTGGCTACAGCAGCTTGGAGTTTTATCCATAATCAAGCAACAAGGCGAGTGTGTCATGTGAAATGAGCAACACACTACTCAACATCCAGGACAGACACACAAACTACAGTATGGACTGGTGCTGTTTTTAAAGCCGCTCTTGGTTTTTTTAAGTGGATGGTTTACATTTCATATGGAATGAACCGGGTGCTCTTTCAATTCATCCCAGAAGAAATTGCACCATTGTTTGGTTTCGAGTGGATTGAGGTTACATGTTGCTGTTTAGTAATTCAAACAAGTCATTCATTTTCAAAATCAAATTTTCCTAAAAGGCACACAAGAATTTTCAGCATCAATAATCCACCGGGAGAACATTTTGGGGTATGATTCGTGCTCGGTAACACCAGAATGTGGCACGGCAAAAGTTTCTACTCACAAAATGGATGTTTCTGGAAGCTCGGTGACGTAGTGGCTTCTTGCAGGTTGCACAGTGGCTACATTTGGTTGTAGCTAGTTATGTTTTTGGCAACATGGATACAAAAAGGAAAGTTCTGTTGGGATTTAATGACTTGAATGTCCACATTTATGTCTTTTGACGTTTACTTTAAAAACAGATGGTGTTTGCTCAGTTGCCATGGAATTATAGATATTCAAACATTCCATTATTCTGGCCCTTAAACGACTTTGTGGACTTTTCCATGTTAGATAAAAGGAGGCTTGACAGTTTAGTTTTATCAACAGCTGTTTCCAATATCCATTTTGTGTTATTCGGGTTCTCAAAATTGTGTCATAGATCAAGCACTATCCAGAACGGTTTGCTATTAGTCAGGGTTTGGAGAAGTTCTAAAAGAAATTGTGGGTCAAACTTTAGCAAAGTTGAATTTGGACAAAATCAGTGAGTTGGAATAATTAGACATTTTGGGAAATACTTCTTTGCTTCCTTGCCAAGAAGATCGATACCACTCTCATGTTTTTGCACTAAGTATGGAGCTACAGCCAGGGGCTGATTAACCTATCTTAACATAAACACCAGAAGAAGGGTGAACCCGGCTAGCCTCGCACTCAAGTTCAAAAAGATGTCTTTCATTGAGCAGATTCTCATTTAGCAGAGAGAGGCTATATGAATTAGTGCAGCACAGCTGATCCAATAGTTTCAGAGTTCAGCAAAGTTGAAATGTACGTTGCCACAGTTAGCGAACAACAGCAATTCCATTGATATAATTTAAGTTTTCTTAGAAATCCAGATATGACCAATTTTTTCTTGCCAAAAGTTAGATGATCAATACTTCTCTTATGTCTATGCAGAGTGGAGATAAAAGCCAGGTGGTGATTATCTTAGCTTAATCTTAAGCATTAAGATTGGAAACAGTGAGCCTGGCTCTGTCTAAAGCTGACATACTTCTAAAACCTCACTATCTCTTGTAATGGCAAAGTGTGTTTTTACGGGGAGTTACATGCTGTAACTATTTCTATTGCCAGGTGAAGTCACTTCCTTAAGTCTCTGCTGCTTGTCTGGCAAACTCAATTTTTTTTATCTCCCTATAAAACCAGATTTTGTGTCCAGATTTCCTTCACTTGGAAAACAATGATTTTAGGTCTTGTTATAGCAACAAATAACATTTTATGTGGCAATTGTGGGTGATTTCTTTTTTAAAAAATGCTATTTTGAGACTTTCTTGTGTGACTGAAAACTGTGTAAAGGTGCCAACAGAGGATTTTCTCCACCGATGTTTAGTTTGATTGCCTCTGATCTCTTGCAATCTTGGCGAACCACTTCTGTTAATATGTCCACTGCCATAACACAGAGGTTAGTCCTTTCGTAGATGAACTGCGAAGACTGACAGCTCCCAATAAATCAGGTAGGCTTTAGAGAAGAAAACCAAACTAACCCTTTAAATGCCTGGACCATCTTCAATTTTCAAATCTCTTTGTGAGTCGCTGACCTTACTAGGATACACCGACCCAGCTGGATTTTACTGTACCATCTAATATACTTGCCTTTTTTTTTCTAGCTCCCCAGGGCCTATAGATGTTCACCTCAGGATAAAGACGTTGTTAGTGTGACTGAGGTATGTTGCTTTAGAGACTGACGTGCACTGCCACATGGGGTCCCAGGGGAACACGCTAACGTTATCCTGATCTATCTGCTTCACAATTGGTATTGATCCATGTTTAGTGTCGATGCTGGCACTGGGGAGTAATAATCACACACAGCCGGGTCAACACAACCTGCCGGAGCATTGCAGGAAAGGGCACAGTCAGTCTGGAAGAAAATGTGCACTGAATGGCTTTAGGCGCACAGATACATACATATCCACACCTGCCTGAACACACACACACACACAGGAGTACAAAATGTTCTGTTTCTACACCCTGCCGCACTGCAGAGCCTCTGCTGCACCGCTCCAGCATAAAATAAAAAAAAAAACACACACTCACAATAAGCTGAGTCGAGCTGATATAGCCACAACAACTGAGCAAGAGATGCCAAACCCTCCCCTCCTCTCCACCACACACACACACACACACACACACCTCCTCCTCCACCTCCTCCTCTGCGTCCTCCTCCCTCACTGCAGCTGAAAGCCAGAGCAGACAGATAAGCAGGCAGCCAGAGACGGACTAATCCTCCCACAGTGAGACGTTTCGGATGGTATATGATGAAAATGAAGAGAGAGAGAGAGAGAGGGGGGCAGAGACAGAGGAAGCGAGGGAGAGGATGGGGAAGGCTACATGGGGAGGGATGAGAGGCAAAAAGGGGTAAAGTGAGGCGAGGATAAAGATTAGCAGAAATGATGAGGACAAAAAGGGATTTTTTTGAAGCGTTATTAGTGTGAAAGGTGGGTTGAGAGTTTAATTTTAATTCTCTCCCTCTTTCTCTCTCCTCCCCCTCCCTCTCCCGCATCACACCACTGCCTTGCACTTCTTCTTTCTGATAAACGTTTGCAAACCGAGCCTCTCCATCCGTGTGCCTGCTCTCCAGTTTCTCAATCATTCCTTCTCTCTCTCTCTCTCTCTCTCTCTCTCTCTCTCAACCCCTCACACCCACCCCCATCCCTCTCTCTTTCGCTCTGTCTCTCTCTCTCTCTCTCTCTCTCTCACACACTCTCTCTCCCAGTCTGACTGAGGCTGATGTAGGTCAGTGCGTCTGGTGCCTGTCTGGAGCTGCGTTGAGCATCAGAGCTCCACGCCTGGTCCTTCGCCGACCCCTACAGCGGCTGCCCGAGTTGAGGACATGCTCCCTGGGCTACGTGAGGACAGGACCAAGCCCGCATGACCTGCCTGAAGGAGGATGCGCCTGCAACAGGAGTAGGAGGAGGAGCAGGAGCAGGAAGAGGAGGAGGAGTGGTGGCGGCGCGGGGTGATATGGGGTGTCTGTCGAAAGCTTAGTCAGTGTATGCTGCTTGCATGTGGCTCTAATACGTAGATGTATATGGAGGCAGGGAGAGGCAGAGTGAAAATGCAAGAGATCGGAGGTGGATAGGCGCTGCAGTTGTCTGCATCTCCTCAGTGATGTGCAGCACGAGTACAGAGAGGTCTTTTTGGGGGAAAATTTCCATGCAATGTTGCCTCTTCCTAGACATACACTCTCCACACTCTGCCTGCCTCTTTCGCCGCTCGCTACCTAACTTCTTCATGATGCTTTTATGTCTCTTTCCCAGATCCGATTCTTCCGCGTCGGCAGCCATCAACGTTTCTGCAAAAACCACAGCGACCCACAGCAAACTCCAAACTCTGACGCCACTTCTCTCCCGCAAAAAGAATCGAAAGAAACAAAACTGTCTCTTCTGTCTTCTTTTGCAGTACATCCATCGCAACGCTGCTCCATACAGATCCGAGCCCTCCAACGAAAAATGCTGCACATCGAAAGTATCCGTCCTCCACTCGTCGTATGTCAAATGCCCTTTGATGGAAGCCAACGAGCGCAAGGACGAGTGAATCTTGCAAAAGAGCAGAAAGCTCTGTTGACGACTTCTCCATCTCTTGATTCTGCTCTCCTTTCCTTCCCTTCCTTTCCTTTCCTTTCCCCCTCCTTCTCCTCTGCTCTCATTCTCCGCTCCTTCGCACTCCTCTGGCTTTTAGACAATGCCCCCAAAAAAAAACGATCGTTGTATCAGAGTGTCTGAGTGTAGTAGAGTGCAGCTGTGCGAGTGGCTGAGTGTGTGTGAGCGAGTCTGTGTACGTTTGTGAGCGAGTTTGGTGTGTGTGTGTGCTCTCAATTTGACTCTGCCACACGTCTGGGTCCTGTAGCGGTACACTGGTACTTAGCTGGCTCTGTCTCACCGTGAGTTTGTGTGTGTTTACGCGTTTGTGTGTGTGTGTGTGTTTTGCGTGAGTTTGTCTGCATTGCCGTGACACAGCAATCATCTGACCTGCTGCGTCATCACTATCCGGGCGAACGATGCTGGGAGTTCCCGGGGCGTGCCGTCTCTAGACTGACCACACCTCCGGTTTGTTCACATTTATTCCTCAGTTTCTCTTCATCTTGACTCCCATCATGACCCAATCATCTGGATTACGGCAGCAATGGAGGGGAAAAAGCGATTTTTACACTTTTAATTGCTCTCACTTGTCTCGCGCTCGCTCTTGTATTTCACCTCTGGTTTGTACATTATTGCACCTTCAAGGACACTCTCTCTTTTTGCATCCACGTGACGCTCACCCGCTTCTTCCTCTGTGCTGCTCTCTCTGTTTCTGTGTATCTCCAGGACTTTATAACGTGATCGAAGCCAGGAAGGACAATAGGGATCAAGGAAGGAAGAATGTGAGGATAAACTAAGTAATTGCTTCTCCTTCTCTAACAACTTTTTCTGCCTCTGCGTCTCCAAATATGAGCTCGATTATCAGACGTAAAGAAGTGGTGATCGGCAAAAACTCCTGCTCATCGGGAGAAGGCGGTGCGGGTGTAAACACGGCAACAAGAACTCCAAGTGAAGGCCTCAAAAACTCCAAAAGAGGTCAACTGAAAGCTCTGACTTTAGATTATTTGGTCCACTTACCATTTGAATAGCACTTATCGCTCTGTTTGTTTTTAGCCTTGACGGCCAAAGTTGAGGAAACAACACAAATACAAGGAAGTATTAGTTACTGTAAGTTGCATGGCAACTTAAAAATAACCGCTCTGCTCGTGTTGTTGTGTAAGGCCCTGACAGCAGTAGGTGGGTGATACTGTGAGATGGCCACATGCACTGTCTGCCACAAGCACACATAACACAGACAGGACACAAACTGCCAGTCGATGAGTCACGAGAGAAAGGGAGTGTGTGTGTATGCAAATCAGTGCTTAGTCTTCAGTTTTTATGTTTAACTGCGGAGTGGAGGGGACTTCCCACTGGTTTTCAAACTTTCAATCCCTGGAAAAGCTCCAATTCAGTTAGGGCTTGACACACACACACACACACACACACACACACACAAAGGCCTCATTGTGTTTGACCCCGGATGACGAGCAGGCAGGTCAAAGTGGCACGTCATTCCTAGGCCGTTGAAAAAGGCAAGTACATGGTAATGAGTAGCTGTGTTTGACTGCACGCAGAGGCACAAACGCTCACACACACACACACACACACACACACACACACACTTACTCTTCAGTACAGCTCATTCCCTGCGTCTTCCATTTCCATCTCTTTGCTCTCTGTTATTGGAGTCTTAATTTCACCCCTCGCCTTTTACGACACACTGTGACGACTGTGCTCTCCCTTTTTTTTTTCAGTCTCGGTTATAATAAACCCAACTCCCTGAAAAGAGGCAGGCTTGCACACACTCAGTCACATGCCGCACGCTCATTTAGCTTTCAGTTTGCTCTAGGGTTAGCCTGACATATCGGGTTAATGTTTATGTTTTATTAAAAATCGCATATTAAAACACAGTGTCAGTCAGCTCTGAAATAATGGGGGCTGCTACCTTCGCTGCAGCTCTTGTAAATGTGTTTTTAACGTTATTTTTTTTAAAACCTCCTAAAATAATTTCACTACTACAACTTTTAATGGAGTGTTTTAGTGTCCCAAGGTTAGCAAAATGTTATTTCACTGGGTTTTTCACTCACTTTTTTTTATTTTTATGCTTTTATTCATGAAAAACCTCCAAATTTAACCCAAAAATATCAACATCAGCACAACAGAAGAAAAGAAAAAAAAAAAAGCCCACAACAGTCCAACTCTATAGCTCACATCACGCACACTTTTAACAAGTCGCTGTAATAGCCTCAGCCTCCCACAGCACTCTCTCATAATGACACTATCCCTTTAGGCGTCAACAGAGCCGAGACAAAGCGCCGGTGTATTTGGGGTAAACACATGGCTCTGGTAGCTCTGAAGATGATAGAGCGATAGGCCCGGCGTGATGGGGCTCGGCGTCCCAGCGCTGCCAGAGCCTCACATCTGCCAGTGACAGAGTGGAAAGCTACCTGACAGCTGCTTCTCACACATCAGATAAGATTACAGGTATACCTGCTACACCTGTTTAAACAAACCTGCATGCTGCTGCTGCTGCTGCATGTGTGTGTCTGTGTGTGTCTGTGTGTGTGTGTGTGTAGAGAAGATAGAGAGAGAGATAGCAAACTAATCCAGTGGCAGGTGTATACTTGTAATTGGGGCAGCTAAAGATATAGACTGATGAAGCAGCTCATTATTATTTATGTGTTTGATTTATGTAAGCACCGAGGGGGGTACAGAGGGTGAGTTGTGAATTTTTAAAGAGTTTATGACTGTTTTAGCCTGACATAGATCTTGTCATGAATTAAGAATACACATCATAAGAGGCATATCTGATGTTATTTTTAAAGCACATGAAGAGCAGACAATAAAAAAACTTTTGATTTCTCTGGAGGACAGAGCTCGCCCACTTTCCCACCAAAAAACACAAATTGGGCCGCTTTCCCCACCAGCTGCTGACATCACCTGCGTGATTTAACGATGGTTACCTCAAAGCCGACGATTACAGGACAGAGATGAATCTGCTGTGCATGTTCACATATATGTATATATATACACACACACACATACAATGTACACCTCATCAGCTCCCTTTGGCTCTAGCCTGACATCTAGCGACACAGGCTGTAATGTGATCCTACATGACATGGACATGTTAACATAATGGAGCTGTGGAAGGGAGGGGGAGGATGAGGAGAAGGAGGAGGAGGAGGAGGAGGAATCTGTGCATTGTAGAGCAGGGACGCTGCTGGAGTGAGTGTGACTTTGTTATTTCTGTGTGGCTCTGATACATAATTCTGCACACTTTCATAATATTGGTAATTATCGGTTATCAGCTCTCTGGTTCACCCGTAATGCACCGATGCAGGTTGTAAATAAAAACACACCTCACTTGCATCTGTTTATACTGCCCCGCTGCAGTGATGTAATGATGTGAGCTGGTGTTGTAATGATTTGTAAATAACAGGTTGGGGTGATGAGCTATGTTTGGGTGGGTTTAACTCTCTGCTACATCCCTGCTCACCACAGTGCAGTCTGACTAACACAACATGTTGTGGCTGCTTTTGTGTTTTCTCAGCATTTCCTTGACCCCCCCCTATATTACACATGATCTAAATTTAGTCAATACTCATCCACATGAAAGTAATGAAGTTCTAAGTATATCCTTGCAAGCTTCCCCTTGCAGCAGGGGGAAAGGACACTGTGTTCCTCTACAACACACACACACACACACACAACACACACACCAAGTTCGTCTTTCTTCCAGTGGAGTCTGACAGGAATGAGGTCAGACACACCGATCCTCATTGCACATTATTATTATTATTACCCGTTTTTTTTATTCAGCCAATGGTAAGCCAGGTGGGTGTGGCTTAGCTGCAAAATCAGGATGGAGACAGACGCTGATTGGCTTTTATATCTCGCGATGAGGGTATAAAACGGCGAGGTTCTCGTTGTTGTGTTTACAGTAATATTACAGAGCGCTCAGGAAACAGGGAGACTATGAGAAAGCGCAGCCGCTCCATTCAACCACATGGTTCCTCAACCGCACAGACAAGCTGCGCTGCAGACAGCCAGGTTCACATAAGGGACTTGCACTGCTGTTGCCCACAGCGGCGCGTTTTGAACCTTGCAGGACGAGTTTTCAGCCGCACAGGCAGTTGAAAGTTGCTTTTAGTTTCGGGATTTATCTTTTTTTTTTTAGTTTCCGCTGAGAAACAACAAAAAAAAAGTTGAGAGATCAAGCGTCTCCAAAAACGGACTGAACTGAAAAGGAGAGACTTGGATGAACTTTTTCCCTTTTTTAAAAAAAAAGTGTCTGGCTTTAAAAGCGCCTGAATTAAGAAGAAGAAGAAGTGAGGAATATTTGATCGCTCATTTTTACGCACTTGAACTTTGTCAAAGCACTGCACAGCACAGTGTTTCAGACACTTGGAGGAAACGATGGTGCAGCACCTGAGCCAGACAGAGAGCGCCCACGCTCATTCCCCCGGCGGGGACTCCACGGACACGGGAGAAATGGATTTGGAGATGGATGCGTCTCCGACCCCCGAGTCCCCTTCCTCCGGTGAGCGGAGCGACTTGGCGTGGTGCAAAACTCCGACGGGGCACATCAAGAGACCCATGAACGCGTTCATGGTCTGGTCACAGATTGAGAGGAGGAAGATTATGGAGCAGTCGCCGGACATGCACAACGCAGAGATCTCCAAACGGCTTGGGAAGCGCTGGAAGCTGCTGAAAGACACAGACAAGATCCCGTTCATCCGCGAGGCGGAGCGGCTCAGACTCAAACACATGGCAGACTACCCAGACTACAAGTACCGGCCCAGGAAGAAAGTCAAGTCGGGAAGCGGAGCGAGCAAGCAGGCGGACCGCGCGGAGAAGAGCGGGGAGCGCAGCGCCAAAGCCGGTGTGAAAAGAAGCCCCGCGTCCAAAGGAGTGAGCAGGACGCACAAGCAGGGGGGCATTAAGAGCGCTCCGGGGCAGGACTACGCGTCTCCCGGCGACCACCAAGCGCTCTTCAAATCCAGGTCAGTGTCTGGCGCGAGACAGATCCCGGAGAAACGCACCGGAGAGGCGAGGCGCGGCCACATGTTCGGCGGGGCGGGCAGCCTGGAGAGCGGGCCTCCCTCTGTGGGAGTCCCGGCCAGTCCCACCCTGAGCAGCTCGGCGGAGTCCAGCGACCCGCTCAGCCTGTACGAGGAGCAGAGCCCGGCGGCCAGCGAGTCATCACACACCGCGCGCCTCAGGTACGCTCGCGCGTCCTCTCCAACACCATCAGCTTCTCACTCTTCCTCATCTGTGTCATCCTCATCATCAGATGAAGAGTTTGAGGACGAGCGGCTCGACCTGAACCCGAGCCCCGGGTTTGAGAGCATGTCCCTGGGCGGGATGGGCTTCTCCGACGCAGAGCTAGACCGGGACTTGGACTGGAGCTTCGGGGAGTGCGGGGCGGGATCTCACTTCGACTTCCCTGACTACTGCACCCCGGAGGTCAGCGAGATGATCTCAGGAGACTGGCTGGAGTCCACCATCTCCAACCTGGTGTTCACCTACTGAAAAAAAAGGACCACGGTGGAGAGGAACCGCGACGTCCCCCCACGTTTTGAACTGTTCACCCCCCCTCTCTCCCTGACAGGCGTGTGCATCCAGACCACAATATTTCCGCCATTCTTTCACTAAATAAGGGAGAGTGAAAACAGGAAAGAAAAGGTGGCCTGTGCGCGTTGAAGCCCAGGGACGCGCCGCTCACAGACTTGGACAGCGCTCGATGTGCTTGACGGGAACGCGCAGACAGGGGGGGGGGAAATGCTTAGTTTGCATTTGGACACGGGAGGAGGAGTGAATGTAAGCAGAGAGCAGTGAAACACACGAACTTCAGCTCAAATGTTCAACCGAATCCGCACAGGATGAGGACTGAGACTGAACTTTGAATCTTAATGTTATTTTTCGGGGTCGGGAGAAGGGGCATTTTACTGGAGAGCTCGTCATGTTTGGGTTTTTGTTTTAAGATATAGCCAATTCACATTGACCATCAAGTTGCTATTCAGGTGTAGTTTTTTTCCAAACTCAAACTAGTTTCAATATCAACACGCATGCCCTCCGAGATAAGGAGGATTTTGTTGTTGCGTAAATGCGTAAAAAAGAAAAAAAAAATGTTCATTGCTGCGTAAAGTACGCAATTTTGTGTGACCATAGGACACAATTCACTATCACCAGCTTCTCTTTCAACGGCAGGACTTTAAAAAAAAAACAAAGACTGACTCAAAACTTCAGAAACCCTTTTCTGAAACCTTTTTAAAACACTCAGTGCACAATTCAGGACCAATGTTTTCCCCCCGACGCGCATCCTTTCTGCCTAGTGCTTCAACTTTGTAGTTCCTCTGTGTCAGATGACGTTTTTTATATTGATGTATTTATACCGGCCAAACTTTTTTATACATAGAAGTATTGTCCTCGTACAGGTCTCGTTTGTGTTTGTGCACATACACCTGTCTGTATCCAGCGCGGAAGGGCTAGAAGTGTATCTTATTTAAAATGTCTGACGTCTCTCACTTTTAAGGAGATTTGAGTGTGTCATGATTTTCTACTTGTATTTTTGTACAAAATCTATAGAAAGGTTTTTGTTTTTGTTTTTTTCCGGCGAGTGGGTAGCCTACAACATTGTTGTTTGGATCTACATTGGTGTTTAGACGTGCAGAGGGGGGGTTGTTTGGCACAATCTGACCTCACACAGTGTTTACAGTATTTACCCACATGCTTCTTAATGGCACAGTGACTCCAGTTTCACCAGCCAAGTAAACAAAGCACCACTGAGGCTCCCAGTCTGAGTGGGGACTGTTTCCAGTACACATAAACCTAAAGTATATGAGTGAAAGATCCCAGAGAGTCACTGTTTGGATAGAGCTAATACCTCTGTGTGCTTTTTTTTTTTTATCAAGATAAGTTTTATTTCAACCACTGGATGGAATTTCACACTCATTCCACTTTGCCTAGACTTCGGAGGGAGGGAGATGTATGAAGTGCTTCATCTGTTATTGCGCAAATTGCATCAAAAAATAGTATTTAACCTTTCTGTACCTGTTGGCTAAGTATAGCAGGCTAATTGTTTTCCTATATTATGGCATGGCAAATAGCATTTGTATTTCAGATTCAGGTATATGTAGCTATAGCTGTTGTGTTTAAGATTTTTAAAAGAATAATAACATGAAGATATTTATGTAAACTGACTGTACTATAAGCAAAGATTGTGTGTTTTATGTATGATGATGATCAACGACAGGCACTAGGACAGCCATCTTTGGACATCCTTATGTTGAAGATGATTGTGGTCCAGGAGTTTCTTTTTCTTTCTTTCCTTATTTCTTTCTTTCTTTCTTCTTTTCTTTTCTTTCTTTCTTTTTTTTTTACCTTTCAAGACATATTTTCTATCGTCCTCTTTCTGTTTTCATTTGTGCAATATGCTGTGTATGATCATGTTTTGTCCAATCATGCCAATATCATTTGATGTTTATAGCTCAAAACCAGCCAATGTTTGGGTCAATCACTGCCTCTCAGACCTCTGTACAGATTGTTGTTTTTTAATTTGTTTTTTTTCTTTTCTTCCAAGAAGGAAATAAAATCAGCTGGAACTGAAAAGTACAAAAGTGTTCTCTCTCTTGTGTTTTTTTTTGTTTGTTTCCCCCCCTAAAAGAGCTTAAGTAAGTGCCATCACCTGGTTACCTAACAGTTTTTATGTAGCACTGTGAGGAAAATATGAGGGGGATAAATGGAGCAGTCAGACATACTGAAGCACCCTTCTCAAAGGTGAAAGCATGCTCAAGAAAAAAGGTGAGCCTTCATTATCACATTCCGTAGCTGAGCCTCATTCAGAAGATCCAATCAGATGTCGGATGTTTACGCTCTGTTTGTGCATAAGTGTGCGCTAATATGCACGTGTGTGTGTGTGTGTGTGTGCTGTAGGTGAGTGTGCAGCTGCAGACTGTGAATCAATAGCCAGCCAGTGAATTGATAGGAGTGGTCTCTTTCTCCCTCTCTTACTCCGTCTGATTCCACACGTGCAGAAAACGTGGCTGCCATGGAAACACTGTATCCAAGAGAGAGGCTGCAATCCGCTATGCCACTCTGTGTGTGTGTGTGTGTGTGTGTGTGTGTGTGTGTGTGTGTGTGTGTGTGCTAGGGATAAGGGACACAGACTGATCCATCGGGGTGGGGTAGGTGTGTGCGGGGGGTGTCAGACATTTCTGCAAGGCATGACTGGAATAAAGGAGGATGAGGAGGCGGTGTGTGCCTGTCTGTCTGTGGGTGGGTGTGTGTGCCAATAGGAAGGAGGGAGGTGAGGGTGCAGAAGGGGGGGTGTTTGTCTGTCCTGGTGGATCGTGCAGGAGACTGCTCCCAAATCCAATTAATTCCTTCTGGATGCATTCATTTGTCTGGTACATCTGACGAGAAGAAGAGACAGAAAAAAAAAAAGAAGAGAGACCCCTAAGGTACAGTATTTAGTGTGTATCAATTTACGCCCTATTCCACAAGAGACATTGGTAATTATTTCCGTCTCTCTCTCTGTCAGGAGAGCAGGGTCGTCTCCAGCTTTCCCCTGACATGTCGGGCTGGGTAATGAGAAAGATAAGGCATGGTCATTACACACACCATCCCGAAGACGAGACGCTGACCCCCAGATGTCTGCAATAAGCTTGACATCACACAGGGAATGGTGGCGTGAGGTGTGTTCCTGTTTTTACACACACACAAAAAAAAAGAAAATCCAATCACCTCCAGAGTCTGATGGATACTGAGAGATAAAATAAAGATGTCGATGCTCCGCTCACACACACATTGACACACTGGCCCACATACAGACACCATGCATGAGTGTAAACAGTTGTATTCATGAGAGGACCGGAGGTGCCTGGACACTTGACCTTCATGGTTGAACAGCTTGTTTGTTTCCTGTGTGGACTTGTGTGAGAAAGATCAAGTCAACATGACTGTTAAAAATACAGACCAAAAACAAGAATACAGTTTTATGAGTGTGCTGTAATTATGACAAATATATATATTTAAACTCACAGGGCTGTTTAAAGTTTGATATGAAACAAATTTGTTTCCCTTTGATCCACCAGTAATGAACTAACTAAATACATTCTTTCAGTTACCATAGTTACTATTTACAATACAATATGGGAATCTAAACAAGTAAATATAAATACAGTTTCGAGGTATGTGTACTTTACATGAGTATTTTCCAGTTATTACTGCTTTAACTTCAACTCTACTCTCAAAAATATACATTTCTTTGACAGAACTTAGTTTGTTTTTTTACTCTTTTCTGCCTGTTAATCATCTCACAACCCCTATGTTTATGTTGTTATGTTGTATTTATGTATAATAATACATCAGTCACAGGACGAGCACCTTTACTCTTTATGGCTCCAACTTTAATCACATCTTGCTGTAACAATTTCAAATGCAAGACTTGTAATAGAGTATTTTATTTATTTATCACAAGGATCTTCTCCCGCAGTGTTCAACAATAGTGACTTTAATTAAAACCATATCACCATATATTCCGCTTATGGCTCCTGCGGAAGTTACACTGTGTGTATATTCAGCAGCCATGACCCTGTTTCTTTCAGTTTTAAATGTTTTTATATCATCTCATGCCATTGTTATACGGATTCCTGTGCAATGTTTTAGTGTATTCCCACCAGGCTATGTGAGAACAGCAAAAATATTTACTGTTATTAGACAAGTATCACACCAGAGTCTCCACATAAGATAAGAAAAACATACCATGAAGTGAGAAGAGATCACTGCTCACTGCTGAGCTGATACACAAGTCCCTGCAGGAATATCATAGGAATAATATAGAATATTATATTGATTGAAGAGGAGATAGAAATACTATTAAGTCGATATAAACTCACTTTGAACATTCAAGACGCACTCACAGTCCCTAAAGGAATAACAGCATATAGAAGCTTTATTGTGTGTGTGTGTGTGTGTGTGTGTGTGTGTGTGTGTGTGTGTGTGTGTGTGTGTGTGTGTGTGTGTGTGTGTGTGTGTGTTTTCCGCAAGCTGCCGGTGAAGTTGAAGGCGGGACACAAAGTCATAAGGCATGCACAGACAAAGAAATATACAAACACTGCTGACATGGCATGCAGCCCAACTTTGTGTCATTGATTTCAGCCAGTTGGCGCTCCTGCCGTCTTAGCAGCTTGGAGGGGCGAATCAAACACAAGGATAGTTAGAAAAGAATCTAGAAGTCTGGAGGTGAAAAAAACAAAAAGTTTAAGAGGTGAGATTAAACTTTAAAGCTATCCAAAAGTGTTTTGAGTGGAGACAAAGGAAAAGGAGTTGAATCCGGGATGTTGATGCTTAAAGTTCGGATAAGTGGACCGAGCAAGTGTTGGAAACAAGCAGGATTTGGGCAGGTAGGCTGTAGACCACCTCTCTACTGTTAAAAAAAATGTGCTTTTATTTTGAAGAAAAACCTCCATGTGTTCTTTTTTTCTTTCTTTTTTTTTCGTGTCACGGGCTTATTTTTTTATAGACATGGCTGGCATCTTAAAGATAACAGTTTCTCTGACTTCGAAGTTATTAAAGAAACATTTTCTCTCCAAAGGGGAGACTGCGTGCTTTTATTGCGGTATAAAAAACGTGCTGTAAATGTAGTTTGTGGGAGATCCGAGGACGTCTCATACCAAAGCTGTTCTATAAGGTAACTTCTGACAGGCAACAGCAGCAGAAAAAAAAAAAAAAAAAAAAAAACAGAAAACCCAGCGCAAACTGTTGTCCAGTTAATCACTGTGACAATTAAATGCTGTTTTTCTGCGGCTGCTGACTGCCCAGGTTCAGCACGGCAAGGGCTGGACAGCGGCTGTCTGGAATGATGTGTGTGTGTGTGTGTGTCGTTAAAACAATTGTGCATGGTGCAATGATTACAGTTTGTTTGCCTAACCTATCTGATGGGTGGAGGCTTGAGTGGACAGATGCACAACGCACATTACAGTACAATCCAATAGAGTGGGCAGTTGCAGGACAGGGTTAAATGATTTCTGGCAATTCGGTGGTAGCATAGGACATGTTTGCCCGGGGGGCTCCGTGCTGGATAAACAGGGTAGTGCCCCCATTAAACTTCCATCAGTAGATAAACTGTGGAGTGACACAAATTGACAAGTCATGGCACTGCAACAGTTGTAAACACACACGAGTGTGGCTCTTTAACAGTGGACTGCTTTTCATAAACAGGATTGAAGCTCATGTACACACCACGACATGTCATAAATCAGTATGTCTGTCAATAACCGAGCAGGCTCAAATAAATCCTGGTGTTTTCTTTGCTTGAAGCACACTTGGTGATGAATGGTGATGTTGATTTAGGGACTGTACAAAAATGACCAGGCTAGAGAGGGAGGGAGGGGTTAACATTAACCTCTCCATAGTTGATATTATATTCTTTAGACCTTTCTACCAGAAGAAAACTGCCGTACTCTCCCCCAAAGTTATCAAAACAATAAAACCCTACTGTCTATCGTTAATAGCTAAAAGAGACCAAACAATTAAAGTTGGTCTATCACAATTTAAGCCACAATATCTTTTAAATGTTCACATCGTCACCAATTTTACATAAAAAACTGAATTAACAATTCACACATTTATGGCATTTATCATAAAATGGTGTGAAGACTGTATTTGTTAATGACAAGATGCCAAGCAAACAGTCATTATATGTATATTATTAATAGTATATGCTGTCCTATGAAAACCACGAAGTCATCAGTGAAGCGTCTAATATGTTAACTGGATTTATGTGGATTGTGAGTGAAGGTGGATATGGATGTCTTTTTTTATAAACGGTTCTAACAATGCGTGGGTGGTTCTTAGCCTCGACTTTCCTGTTTATGTCCACCTCGGTTGGTAAACTATCAATAGCAAAGCTGTCCTACATGTTTTCGCAGAGCACATTGGTCTAATCAAAGCTTTTACTATTTTAAATCAGCATAATCCAGCAGGTTAACGGCCATCTGACACTGATGTGCAGTCCTCAGTCTGCCTCGGTTCAGAGATCACAGAGTTCGTTTGTCTATCCTTGGCTCAAAACCCAAAACATTATTTATCCACTTCTATTGGTAAATGGACTGTACTTATATAACGCCTTTCTAGTCTTCCGACCATTTAAAGCGCTTTTACAGTACATATCTCATTCACCCATTCACACACATTCATACACTGATGGCATTGGCTGCCATGCAAGGCGCAAACTGCTCATCAGTTTTAGGAGCTAATCATTCATTCACATTCACACACCGATGGCGCAGCCTTTGGGAGCAATTTGGGGTTCAGTATCTCGCCCAAGGACACTTCGACATGCAGACTGGAGGTGATTGAACCGGTCGAACCGCTGATCTTCTGATTAGTGGACGACCCGCTCTTCCTCTGAGCCACAGCCGCCCCTATTGGTCGTACATACATGATGTAACAAAACATCTTTTCATTGATCAATAATATTCTAAATGCTGACCGAACAAAGGAGAATATGCACGTTTCATACATAGAAAAAGGTCAAAATCAAGTGGAGATACATGGTTTTCATAATGAAATGAGTGAACTGGGCCCAATGTGTCAAACTGACCTTGAATAATATTATAGACTAATTTTATATACATATTTAAAAAAAATTTGTAAAGGTGCGGATGACTGTGTAATTACTCGCATACATAAAGATTCAATGTGTTCAGTTTCTGGTTTTTTTATATATATCTTGCAAGGTGAGGAGAAATAAATACATAAATAAATTGCCTCCCCTGTGCTCCCAGAACAGTTCAGACCACCTTCCCTTCAGCAAAAAGTAAAAAATACATAACCCTTTTTTTTTTCTCCCCTCACCACATCTTCCCTCCCTAATCATTTTCATACAGTCCCTTACTGCATCAGGGTCTGAATCACCTTGTTTGCGAGTACATCAGGTTCATAACAGTTTATCTAGTTGACATGGGTGCAAGGAGAAGAGAAATCAGTGGCAAATAACAGCAGGTCCACACAATACGTGATGAGTGTAGTGTAGGACACACAAGAGACAGTATCACTCCACCTACTTCCAGACTTAGGCCTCAGTGTGCGTTCAGACATCACGGCACACTGTGTACTCCACATAGAGAACTCATTGTTAAGCACTGTGCTGAAACAGTTTAGCATGATAGAGGAATTCTGAGTCATAGTGGTAGGTGTTGTACTGTAGTATGCTTGAAAAGATCTGAGAACACTCAGGCTTAGATCATAATTTCTAAAATCTTACGTGGCACAGTGTACAGTCTGGTTTATGCACAACAGACTGAGCGCTGTGTAAAGTGACACTGGTCGAGTCATGTTTGTATTTATCTCCTCAGACGTGACCCAGACGTGATGCTTTTCCAGTTGTGATCTGGATCATATGGATCCGAGATACAAAACTGCATCCCCGAGACAGGCGACCTACATGCAGCTTGAATTTAAATGCTCAAATTGGAATGTGTCATTGTTACTGTGACACAACCTAAATTACATCATCTCCTTGGACAGTTGTCATAATTTCAGCGCTCAGCTTGTCTGAGCCGGTGCCAACATGGAGGACAGCAGAAATTAATAATGAAATCAAAATGAGATAGCGTGACTTGTTTTGCTGATTCAATTCAGTTTAATTAAAAAAAAAAAAAACACACACACACACACAGAAAAATAGACTTCCAGGTGTTGTCATAAACAGAAAGGCTTGTGTGTTCAGTCCCCATACAGCGGTACATCCAGCTTGGCTTGTGGGTGGGAAGCCAGTGAGGGATCGTGCCCTTGTCACATAGGTAGCGTGAACCTGGTTAAGCTCTTTGCCTGCAGGTGAAAAGAAGCAGCAGGTGACTGATTGTGTATTCGAGGTGGCATGTGGCTGTCTGAATCTTCAACACTTATCATCGCCCTATGTGAAAACCACACATCTCCAACACGTCAACTTTTCACAAGCTCAGAAAAACAGCAGTGTTTACAGCTTTGGGCCAATACATTTGTATTTAATCCAGCAGGTTTTTTAAAGGTTTATTTATCTTATAAGATAGGTTATCCTTTTTAAAGTCTGTTTTACATCATTCTAATATCCATGTGTATATTTTAAGAATTATTAATGGCTGGAATAATTCCTTTTATTCATACTGTATATCTTTCAATGTTCAAAGTCACCTAATTTGGAGATACATGGTTTTCACAGGACAGGTAAATTGTCCGTACCAAACCGAGGCGAGAACAAATGTGTTAGAAACAAATAGAGAAAATGTAGATACAAAAACACGTGGTGACTTTTCCTTTGTTACTTTGCAGGGATGTGTCTTTTTGTATGGTGGAGGATGTACTGTACATGCAACCTGATAGATATACACTCAGATACAGGTAGCAATTAAGCAGGAAGCAGGGAAGGTGTGAAAGCAGACTACTAACATGTGGGATATGCTAAGCAGCTTCCAGTAGTAGGAATGCAGCTCCGTAGGGGCCTGAGGTGGTTGGAAGGCTGTCAGTACCAGACGGAGACAGACAGACTAACACCTGAGCAAACTGTTCAGGTGTTGTGGTTTGTTTCGCTCTCAGTGGATCAGTGCTGTCTCTCAGATCAAAGTTTTTTTTTCATGAAACACAGCAATAGGAGACGTGATGGCAGTCTCTCTTGTCCTTTCCTTCAGCCGGCTGCCCACTGTGCGGCAATACAGCGAGGCTTAGAGCAGAGGCAGACAGGAATGGAGGATGTGAAGATGCTTTTGATTACTAAACCGAAGAATTGGTTGTGAGGATCCGAGCAACCTGCGGGGTCCTCGGGAAGAAAATCCTCTGGTGGGCTTTAGGAGATGTTCTCATGCTATTTGAGGGATGATGGTGGGCTATCAAAACATTACAGACTCGGCTGAGTTCACTATTGAGCGGCTCATCTGTAAGGGATGATGAGCAGGCAGTTTCTTTCCATGTTTCCTGCAGGTTTCAGTGTTCAGCTCTAAGTTATTATTCCTCCTCCGCCCCCCATGGTGAGAGACTGCCTTCTTTTAAATTCACTCCAATGAATATGTAATGTTTTTTTTCTTTCGATACAGTAATCAGATCAACATCACACAATAACATTTAGTTAAATAAGATACCTGTGTGCTTCACTTTCAATGATACTCTGTTCGTGCCTTGTGATGGCTTAGGAGTCCCACTTCAAGTGAGGTGTTACACGCACCAATAATTGTTCACTGTTTGTGCCGTCCACAAAATTACGCAGCGCGACGGGATCATAGCAGGAGGCATAGTCTGATGCTCAGGCAGCCGAGGAAACAGAAGATTGAATCACCCCAGCAGTACTATATGAATAATATTTCTTTATGACCTTGGGCATTTCAATTCAGGCCAGTGGGTGCATTGTTTAAGTGAAAAAAACAACAGCAAAGGCCAGAGAGTTTGTGAAGAAGTTTTCATCTGTGTTTGAGCCCAGGGTGAAACGCTATAAAAGGTCACTTTTGTTCAGATAATTTGTAGGGTCGGAGAGCGAAGCGATATATATCTTTTACACGGTATCTAAATGCTGATCTGTGGTGACTTTTGAGAGGAAGAGGCAGTTTTGATTTTTTTTTTGCCGTTGCCTTAATAGCAGTTTAAAGTTAAAATATGGATGTTTGAAGCCCATTCCTAAATGAGGCCCCTGTGGCTATATGGCTGTACTTCTGACTGAATGCTGAAATGAGTCAACTCAGCAGCAAAAAAAAAAAAAGAAAAGAAAAAGGAAACGTTACTCATTATGATGACTCAAGAGGGGAGTCCACATTCCACATTATTTTGTTTCCTCCAAACTGGCTTATTAAGGACAGTCTCATGTGTCCCACAGTGACCTCCGCACAGTGACCAGTGAAGAGTTTGTTAGCCTTCAAACTCCTCAAACAACATGAAAGCGCCCTGTCAAGATTGGGGATAGAATTAAATATATGTGTTAAAAAACTACCTTCCAGGATGGTGATGGATTTAATTGAACTGTGCAAAGCCTCCTGTAAATATATAACAATTTTCGCAGCAGCCTCACTGTCTCTAATCCAGAGGTAGGCACGGTTTGTCAAATCATTTCCAAATGAATGCATTTATTTAGAAGTGGCGAACAAATTAGCAGATGTGTACAGCAGAGAGAAAATGTGTTACAATCTATCCATTTTCTCGTTTGTCGTGCCCATGCCTGTCAGCGGCAGTTAGGTGCAAAGTAATGATTTCTAATTGTACGCTTCGCACTGACGCCAATTTCAGACTGTGGTAAACTGATGGTTATCTGTCAAGAAATGTGAGTGATCGTTTCCCGTTCTCTTGTTACTTTTAGCCCACCCTGAGTTGAAATTTTTTTTCTCGGATTGAACAAAACATTCAAATTTGAACATGAAAGCGAGGTAGAGACAATCTTTTGTGGACCCATATGTGCAAATATGTCGTGTGTTTGTGCGTTTGAGCGCGCGCATGCATTGCTGCACGTCTGGAGGAACTGCGAGATATGTTGTTGTGACATGCCTTGTCTTCCGTTCTGTAGAAAAAACAAAGACAGTCGCTGCTGGATCCAGACAGCATAACTAATTAGTCACGAACACACATGTGAACACACACACACACACACACACACATATGTGCAGACACATATACACAGCGTGGATACATGCGGCAGCCTGCGAGTAGGATATGATGTCACCTCCATAACCATAATTACCCGTCATAAATCATGTGGTGTGACACCCTGTCACAGAGTGAATGGGTGTCCTATGTGCCAGCCAGGGATGGCTGCACTTTACTGCTGGGTGCCACCGTGCCACTGTGCCACCGTACTATGGACTCAAGTGTGTGTTTTGACGTTCATTTTTCTTCACTCATCATAGCTTCCTGAATGATACAAAGTGTTCTTTTATGGTTTCTTTGCTATTGTTTAGTAACAGTCAGTGTGCGTCTGACAACACAGCGCACAGTAAGGATTCTCTCCTGCTAGTTGTTTGTCTCTTTGTGAATTGTACAGCATTTGGTAAAGTTAAACCAATGTGGGTCGTATGGATCGAACAGATTTAAATATTAACACCAAAAAGATTTAAATGAATACAAAGAAGAAAAAAAGAATAAGCAACAATATAGTGATTTCTTTTACATTGCTGTTACTAATTCCACTAATAATCTAATATAATATTAATTTGATAACTGACTTCTCAGCTGTTAGCTGTTGATGGTACCTCCAAACAGAGTTTTATATCTCTACACAAGTTAAAGGACCATTGTGTAGCATTTAGTGGCATCTAACTTGTGTAGTTGCTGGTTGCAACCAAGTGGCAACCTCCATGTCTGTGAAGTGAAACCAATGCAAAAGTGCCAAAAAAAAAACTTGAGGCTGGCTACAGAATCAATCTCTATAAGCTCTTATATTGTCCAACTTCACAGCAGAAATAAACATATTTATATTGCGGTACAAAAACAATAAAATAAATAAAAAATCTATATCTATAGCTAATTTTCTTGTTCATCTAACCCTAACACCTGACATATGTAGATATAAAAGGCTCATTCTAAGGTAACTAAAGCATAACAATTCTTATTTTCAGGTGATTATACACTAATGAAAACAAGGTTATGAGTATTGATTTCTTCCATATTCTGTAAATAGAGCCGGACACACTGAACCTTTAAATACAGAAGATGCAGTATGGCAGCTTTGGGCTTTATATTGTGTTTGGATGGAGCTAGACTGAATAATAAAAGTAAAGTAACAAGTAATGTAAGTAATTATTTTTGCTGCTGTAGTTCATAATATTCCAGTAGAAATATTTTAAATTATGTGTGTAATGAGAAACTGAGAGATGCATAATTATGCATACTTTTGTGGAATCACAATGTCACATGAGAATTAATTAAACCGACAAAGTATTGAATAATATCCCATCAAATATTAAATATATTCCAACATGTACACTAAAAGGTAAATGAAAAAGTACATCGGATAAGCTCACCCATACATCAGTGTACTAGTATGTGGCTGCATAGTATGTGTGTGCTTGTCCTCTGTGCCTATGTAGGAAAGTGTCCTTGCTTTATGGAAGAACAACACGGTGAGTTTTCATTCCCTGTGGATAGGCACACATGTACCACACACACACACACATGCGTGAGGAAAACTGCTGACGGTGCTGAATAGAGCAGCTTCACTGTCACTAAAGCCCTTGAAGTGTGGAAGCAGCTCCGGCAGTCCTTCTGCTGTTTAAGTCAAACCCACACCTCCACTTTCTGCACCTCCTCCTCCTCCTCTTCTTCTTCATCTTCTTCCTGTCTTATGTTCCTCCCAACTCCCTTTTTTGTTCTCACACTAATTCGGTGCATTAACTTGACTGCTGTGACTATCATAAAGAAACAATACTGCCAAAGTAATTGTATAAAATGTAAATTTCCAGCAGCCCAAACAGTTTATACAACCAAGCCGTGCTGAGATGATAAATTGCTTTCTTTCTCCCAAACCACAGAGAATGTGTGCAACCCCCTGCCTCCATCCCCTCCATTGCCGTCTGTCTGCCTCCACCCCTCACTGACATATAGACTCATGCACATCCTTCTTTCTTTCAAACACACTCCACTGCTCCTTTCACATACACTGTAGCTCACACGCTTGATCAAATATACACGGAGATTCGCCGAGCTATATTCGTCTGCTCCTTGCGGTGCTTTTTTTGCTTGTGTAATCTTTCCTTATATAAGTGGACTGGAGGCAGGCAGGGTCACAGCATCCGATACAGCGCACTCAGGAGAAGCACTCAGGTTTTGTTTGTATGTCATGGACGCTGTCTAGACGCTGATCAAGGTCGAATATTGGCAAACTTGCGAGACTTGACACAGAGGCTCTTCAGAGTTTTGTGTTCTCTTGTTTTTAGTTCAGAAGCAAAAGCAGGGGCGTTCAGGTTGAGTATGAGCGGCGATGTAACCGATGAAGAAAAGACTGTGTGACCTGCAGTACTGAAAGATAATTATGAGGCGTACGACCGCCAATAAAACACAACTCAGCTGAGCTGACCTCTTCTCACATGCATCTTCAAGCATGTGCTTTCATGTCCTAAACATGTGTCATTAGGTCTGTGCTGCACTGCCTGAAATGTATTTGTGTGTGTAACCGATTATATAAGATTATGTTACCATTGGTATGTGCTAAACCTAAAAGCTATGGTGTACTAGTCCAAACATGATCATAGAATAAAGTATACAGTCTGTTAGACACATACTTAAAAGGTGTACCACAAATGTTGTGTTAGGTGTTAGGTGTATTTATTTAAATAACTATTTAAACAAATTATTAAGTGTTGCTAGGGAAATGCTAATTGTGGGCTAAAGACGACTTCTGCACTTAGCCAACAAGTACAGGCAGTTTGACATAGGCTAAATATAGTGTGAAGAATAAGCACTGTAAATTAGGTACATGTGTGATTAGTCAGCGAGTCAAATGAACGTGGCTACGCTTGCTAGAAATACTAGTCGGGTAAACTAACTATTAGTATTTTATAAAAGTACATTAGTGGATAGTTGTTGCATCGAACAGTCAGTCCACAACCCGGGCCTGCAGCAATAGGAAAACGAGTCATTAGGAACATCCCTATTTTCAGTGCAATATTGTGGCAATCTTACACTGAATGTACAACAGAGTTGAAATAAGATGCCTACTAAGATCAGTAAAGACTGCACTCATCCCGTTAGTGTCGTCTTACTATTGATTGTGTTTTATTCGAGGGGAAGCCGATGATAAAGATGGGTAGATCATGATGGGCAAAGATAGTAGATGTATTTAACATAGATTAGCTTTAGAGTCATCTGTGGGACTCCATCCCACACTGTGAATGACATACAGAAATAAAGTACAAAACAGTAGCTTCCCACTGACTCTCTCTATTACTGAGTGGTGCTTTTGCATCAGATGTCGCCAATCAAGTCAAGCAGCGTTTTCATTACCGAGCATCTTTTCTGTGTTTTCTGTTGATGAAGCCCACATTTCTGAAGGCGATCATATTTATTTTCCACAAACTGCTCCTCTGCTGGATCAAAACACATCACTTTCTGTGAGGCTGAGGTGTTTTCAACTAAGAGCTTACATGAACTGGCTACAGGTTGAGTCACAACTTGCTGGCAGATTGCAACAAAAAATAGTACTTTATTTATAGAAAACGTGGTGCTTTCCATTTCCCTCTAAGCTATAACACTGATAACAAAAGTTCTTGTTATTTGTATATTCTTTCATTTTCATGTTGATATTATCATTTACCATTTTATAATAGCATTATATACCTGTTACTCTATCAGAAGATACATTCATGCTTTGACTTATATCTATATTAATACATCACACTACACACCATTTTTTCTTCTTTTCTTCATCATATTATAGCTGGGTATTCTGCTAAATTAAAATGTTGGTAAATAGGTTTTAGGTGCTGTACCCTCCACTATATCACTGATTAGGAGAGGAAGAAAGCAAAGATGAAACTCCTCTCCTCCTATGCTTCTATACACGAGTGAAAGGATATATTTTCCAGATGGAAAGCTCTATAAGTGTACACAGGCAGAGTACGAGGCACAAGGCAGGAAACCATGTAAGTAAAGTGTAAAAGAGAGAAAGAGAGAGAGGGGTAGATGAGTGTGCAGAGAGCACATCTGTAAAAGCCATTCCTCTATAAGGTAGTATGGAGAGGAAGAAGGGAATAAAGATAAATGTCCTGTGACATTCTGAAAGTGGGCCAAACCAGGGTGTGTTTAAACTGATCCATATGGGGTTTGAAAGAGAGAGAGAGACTTTATCATCTTAATACAGTTTGAAATATGGCACTACAGTATTAGCTAGTGTATGGTGGGTTTTTGAAATATTAGGTTTTCGCTCACTGTTTTGGCAGTTGTGTCTTTTATTAAAACACATGTCAATATAGTATATGAGTAAATCCACACCAGAAAGAGACAGAAGACAGAACAAGAGAGCTTTTTCTCTGGATCACCCCAAAGGATATACACATTGAGGCCAAAAGTACACAGACTTTATCTTTGATTCAGGGCTGTTTAGGGCTTATAGTTTGAATTAAGGGAACTCTTTAAGAGCTACTACAGCGATCTAGTGTTGAACCTTTATCAAAGACGCTCCTCAGACATGTTTTAGGCACTAATTCTGGCACTTTTTTATTTAGTTTTAGTCCTTTGACTAAATTTATATTAGTTTTAGTCAAATTTGATAATTGTAGTATGTTCTAGCCGAGTGAGTGAAATTCAGTAAAACTTTTGTCTAATCTTTGTCATGATTTGTGTCTTTTGTCCATGTCAGTCTGCTGTGCAGTGATACATCAGATGACCTCGTCTCAGCAAATCCAGTCATCTTTTACAAACTCCAAATATACACTCACTTAGCATTGGCATGGCAAGAGCTAATCATTCATTTCCAGCTAGATTTAAGTTGGGAAGTCCATTCTCAGTGTATGTGCACCAATGGCTTCAAGTTTCCACATCACAACTGTGGAAGTTGTATATGTAATTGGCACCATCTTTAAAGTGAACACAGAGAGGCTTGACTCCTTCAGAAGATAAACATGGAAACAGTGACGTCAAACATCCAAGTGAAGTCAGTGGGACACATCTTTTAGTGGAGGGTGGCTTTAAGACATGTTTGTTTCAGTCAGAGTCCAAAAACACATGATCCTACAATTCCCACAATGCAACTTAATAGTATCATTTGTTAAACTCTGCCTCCCTGGTATTGGTCCACTTCTTTCAAACTTTAAATTCCATGCTAAAATAAGTCTCCACCCCAAGCAGAGACAGCCTTGATAACATCATCTAGGGTTATTTCCCAAATGACATCATCAGGGGTGGTTTGGGAATGAGATGTTCAGCAATCACTGTTGAGTTTATTGTTTGGATCTTTACATATTTTTGGTGATATACATACAGGATCTTTAACATAGCTCAATACAAAAAAATGTATCTGAAAGGTCTCCTAAGTACAGCAAACAGTTTGAATCTCAAACATTCCTAAAACATTCACATCACTAAGTGAGCCAATAGAAAACCTACAGAAGCTTCAGAGAGAGTTTGTGCTCTGAAGTCTAGTTTCATTAAGTCAGCATACTGTAATACAGCAGTAGGGACATGTGATATGTGGCTATTCCCTTGCCGTTACTATTGTACTGCTCTGGCCAATAGATCAGGCATGTAGGGGCCATGTTTGACCCCAGATTCTCCAGTTTCCATAGCTCCTAATCCCACGGGATGAATTTATAGTGGTTCGCTCCCCTTCTATACCTTCTTCCCACCACCTTACTACCGCTTTTTACAGGTCTTTTTCATCAAAGTTCTGATGAAATCGCATTAGAGATTTCTGCTGCATTGGAGAGGCTTGTATAACAGTTTGAGCTTTTCTTGGTAATGAAATGTGAAGTGGGTGGACTCTGGCTTTGCCATGCATGTGTGAGATTTAATGTAAACCAGCTATACTGTAGAGGGGAAATGTGATTTTTGGCAGGCTAAGATGTGGTTTGCAGTCTCCCTCTTTTTCTCTCTCACACACCAGCTGGGGATAGACTGATATGGGTTTTTGAAGGCCAATACTGATATTTCTTTTTTGACACTTTTCAGTCTTTAATGTTACAGTTTCAATGTCAATAAATTCCCAGTACTGCTTTATTACTGATGCAGTTCTTATAGGTGGATTAGGCACTCTTAAGGCAAGGTTAATGCTCCCACACCATACTTATATCTGACAAAGTTTGACATGTTTTATGATGAAAATAATATAAAATAATAGCAAAATATATACACCACCGTCAGGGATGATTACATTATTATAACAATGTTTGGCTGGTCGCTGTCAAACTCACAAAGCTTTAGTCTCTGTTTCTGTAGCTTTTATTGCTCAGTGTAATTTTTCTTAGAGGCCCTCTGTCATCATTCTTTATGAAAAGCTGAAATGTGATACCCGAATCTTTGCCGTCTGAGCTAAATTGGTATCTGTACTGGCTGGTAAAGAGAAAAAAAAATAAATCTTGTATAATTTTTAATGAGCATAAAAGAGTGTAAAAGTTCATTTTTGACCTCGGAAAAGTAGTTAGCAAAATAATAAAACTCAAGGTCCACTTAACAAAGCTAGAAAGCTCTGGTAAAAGCAAGTTGAAGTAATAAATCATAATAAGTAGACCTTGGGTTAAGACTGTGAAAAAGATGAAAAGTTTTTTCAACAACTACTGCTCCATTGAGGTTCTGACAGTGCTTCTGTACCTAAAGTAAGAACATGGAAATGTGCCAACAAAGGCACACAAGAAAAAGACTACAAGCGAACATGGATGCATGTGTACAATTTAAAAAACGCATTGCAAACATTTGATGAGGAAGGAATCTATCAATCTGCAATGGATAGGGTAACAGCGGCAAAGTGTTGGGACATTAACAGAACATCACAGATGTATTAATAGAGCTGGATACAGAAACTCAACCTTGCTACCAGTTTGTCTTAGTGACAAATCCCTGTACTAGACAGACAGACAGACAGACAGACAGACAGACAGACAGACAGACAGACAGACAGACAGACAGACAGACAGACATAGATAGATAGATAGATAGATAGATAGATAGATAGATAGATAGATAGATAGATAGATAGATAGACTTTATTTATCCCAAGCTGGGAAATTACAGAAATCTATTATCTACTGTGACATAAAAAAGTCCCCTTTGGCTCCAAAAACACTGTCCACATAGACAACCATTATAAAGTCTGTTGAGAGCACACGCTGAAGTAGGAGGACTTCTTCACAGGTCCATCCGAACCGTAGGACCTAAGATCCAACCAGGGGCCGGTACGGGTTCAGATCTTACATTTATGAGGTCAGTCAGATCCAGGTCACACCGTGTTCTTTTACTGCAGGTCCAGGGTTTAACATTGTGTCCAGTGTGGATCTGAGAAGACCCAGCCGTGATCAGACAGGGCTGATCATGATGTAAGTGCTGTGCGTGTGTAATAAAGTGCATCATGGTGGTACCAAATGACCTGCCGGAGCGAGTGCCCCTGGTCAGGAGGTGAAAGGTCAGAGAGCCGAGGTCAGATTCGTCTCGGAAAGCGCATATGATCGGATATTAGCAAGGCTAACGTTAGCCGTGGCTGCGAACGAGAAATCATTATGAGAGTTCAAAAGGCTAAACAAGTAATCGAAGTAATCTTTATTATGCTTGATGCAACAAAACTGCACAGCTGAATCTAAATGCGTCATTTCAATCAGCAAGAGACGAATAACAGAAAACCTGGATGTATTTTAGAAACTTCCTTGGCAAGGTGGATGGATAGCAGGCACAGAGCAGATTTTATATAATAGACCTTGATTATTACTCTGTATTGTGAGAATTAGGCCATTAAATCCGATTTAGTATTTACATAGCTAAACTTACATAGAGCCTAGAAAAGTCTCCTCTTTGTCTATGACCTCATGACAATGTAGAGTCTATGGGACGTGCCGGTGGGGCCAGGGAAATACACTAATGAGCATGTGATGTGAGAGGCACAATGTGGGTGATCAACTTTAACTTGAATTAATGGAAAAAGTATCCAATTCTCCTATTGTGTTGTTGCAGAACACCCAAGAGACAAACCACTAACCCACACATTCCTGCGTGAATCAGTTGATTTATAATCAGGGTTGTCAAACAGGATTAAAATAGATATATTAGTATGTGCAGAATGTGGGGCTTTCCCATCCTTTCAGTGTCTCTCCATGTCCTTCTCTAATATCTTAGCAGCTATGGGTTAAGCTTAAACGTAGAGAGCGTTTGTGCTTTTATTTAGAGCGGGGAACTGTGTGTTCTGGAGAAAAATGAAGCCCCCACCCGGCTCTCTGCAACTGCATACAGACCTATACAGTGTAATCCACAGGTGGAGACCACCCTCACTGAAGGGACACACACGTACTTTCATACAGACAAGGCAAAAGCACACTTAGACATACCTGCACACACACACACACACACACACACACACACTCAAAACCACCTGGATGTAGTAGATAGTAGCACATACATAGACACACAAATATGTGCACATACACAGACTTAAAACACACGGATGTACTGATGTTTATGCACTAATATGGACACAAACTCTTTCTCTCTCTCTCTCTCTCCCTCTCTCTCTCTCTCTCTCTCTCTCTCACCCACTCACACACACACACACACACACACACACACACACACACTGGGGTGAAAGGATTCCTTGTTCTTTTATCACAGTGAGGCCTCCCTGGATTGAGATGACATGGCAAGTTTGCTAATGTCAGAGAGGTTTTCTTCTACTATTACATGCATACACACACACACACACACACACACACACAACCCTGAATGCCAGCAGCTGCCTCACCGAAAAGACCACACACACACTCACTCATACGCACATGCCACAAACTGAGTCACAATCAAGACTACTGATCCCTATCACACACACGCACACACACCCTTAGCGGTGCCATATGGGGAGCGGCGTTTGTGGCTGTGTGTGGGATCAATGGGAACACCGGTGGCAACTGCAGTAAGCTCTGGAGACACACCATTAACCTTGACAGAGAGACATACAGACAGACAGAGAGGGAGGGAGAGAGACAGACAGAGATTGAGAGTGAGACACGTTTCTTCCTGCGACCTCCCGAGCTTTTCAGTACAGCAGACGGAAAGTTTGTCACACAGCCTCTCTGATACATTTCTCATGTTTTTTTATCGTCTTCTTGTGTTTCATGCTGTAAGGCCTTTTTCACACAGTGTGCAGTAATAACTAGGTCATTTCCACTGTGGGAAACAGAAACGAGTCCATACACAAGACAACCCATCCATTTTCCCTCCTCCTGTATTTGTTCCTGTCGTCCGTCGCTCCCACTGTCTGCTTCCTCTCTCCCTCCTTTTTCTGAGATCCTGGGGAAAGTCCCAGTCGTTCTCTCTAACTCTCTCGCTCTCTTTCGCCTTGCATTCCTGCAGTGAGTGGAAGGCTAGGGCCCCTTCACACTGCAGGAATTCTCCTGTGTTTGTGTGTGTGTGTCAAAATGTGTGTGAGTGTAAGAAAACGTCTGTCCATTTCTAATTGCACCCTGAGTGTTGAAAACGGTCTGTGAGCACTATGTCACTAAATATAACAATAGACAGTAAAAGGCAGGAAGCTGCAAGTACGTTGGGGTTTCACACTGTGTGTGTCTGTGTGTGTGTGTCTGTGTCTGTGTATATGCATGTGTGTGTTCAATTGCTTCTACAGCTGCAAGCCCCTTACGGGCCCACTGTAATCAGTATACTTCAGCTGCACATTTCTCCCACTCAGTGGACTAAAGCCATTTTGCCTTGCTATTCTCCCTCCTGATGTCTCAATTTAGAGTTGAGGCAATGCTGAAGGTTTAAACACTGTATTCATTATTACAGATTTTATACATTATTTATGGAATAATTGATCTTAACAAGACACTTTCTTATGGATTCTGTAAGGGTAGACATGAAGGTTGTAGTACAGACAGTCCGTGCTGTGGTACTAATTAGTAGTATGGACAGTGGAGGTAGTAGTAGTAGTAAAGTAGTAATGGAGTAGTACTAATACTTAAGTAGTCAAGTCATATCGTAGTAGTGATTCGTAGTAGAATTGAAGTAGTGGTTCACACAGTTGTAGTAGTTAGCAGTAACTGTATTAGTAGTGTTAGTTATAGTAATCACTGTTTTAGTATTTCAGTAGTAGTCAATAGTGTTTATAATACTACTACTAGTAGTAGTATTTGTATCTAATACAACAGTGACTATATATATATGTATATGGCATTATAAACTTAGGATCGGTCTCCAATTGATATGTTTTTGCACAGCTGTAACAACACTGGCAGCGACAGAGAGGGCTTACATCGGGGAAAGGGGTACAAAGGCAAGGTCGTGAGAAGACTATGGTTAACTTTACACCTGTAACCATTTAGTCGTGAGCACACAGCTGTGTTAGATTGTAACGTGCCTGCATAGTTTAACTTGTTATAAGGCCGTGATTTAGTCCCTGAACTGTCTTACATTAACAATGATTTAATATGCATAATAGAATTAAAGCCAAGTCTAACATAACTTAAACCTAACCTTTCTAGCTAGCATTTGACCACCCAATAAGTTAGCTAGAAAGACACTCGTATATCTTCCTTTGTGGATGAACTTGGATGTTGCGGTGTTCATGTCAAGGATTTTTAGGCTTAAGATCTTGCATACCGCTGTTCTACTGTCATTGACAACATAATCCTACAATCCAAATGTTATTATTTTTGGACTTATCCCCTCCATGATAGCTGCCTTGTGTGTTGGCCTCTGCTTGTATGCTGCTTCCTAGTAAACTCAAAGTCAAGTCAACTCCTTTCTCAATGTTAGTACGTCTCAAGGCCTAAAATTTGCGTCTTGAGTCTGACTCGAGTCCCCCACCTCAGGTACTTGTATACTCTGTCGCCCATAAAGTTGGAATAAAATATTTTTATCTCTTCTCATGAAATGAGAGGTTAAGAGGCGGAGGCAGAAGTAGTAGTAGTAGCAAGAACTGCGGTGGTGATTGCAGGTAGTTCTCATAACAGGAGTCTTGTGGTAATAGCAGTATTGGTAATACTGGTAATACTACTACTACTAGTAGTAGTAATAGTAGTAGTAATCACAAAGGCAATAGCAATAGTAGTAGTACCAGTACTAATAGTTGAAATTGAAACTGTAAAAGTAGCAGCTGTGGTAAAAGATGTAGTCGTGGGGCAGTCGGTAGCGTAGTGGGTTAAGCAGCCGCCCCATGTGTGGAGGCTATAGTCCTTGCTGCAGCTGGCCCCGGTTCGAATCCCGCATTGGATGGCTAATTTACTGCGTGTCACGCCCCCTCTCTCTGCTTCCTGTCTATCTTCAGCTGTACTATCAATTAAGGCATAAATAGGGCCAAAATAATTATCTAAAAAAAAAGATGTAGTCGTGGTTGTTGTAGTAGCATCTATAGTTATAGTTATAGTAGTGGTCGTGATTGTAGTAGTAGTACTAGAAGTGCTAAGTGTAGTATCAGTAGTTGCAGTAGTATATATGTTTTCAGTGGAAAGTATGTTGCTCTGAGGTTTTTCCACCTCTCTTGAAATCACATTCATGTGAAATACTGAATAATGTAGGATGATTTGTAAAAGTATTGAGAGTATTGGCAGCTTCCGATCTCAAACTATGAGCATCAGCCTTCAAAGAGCGTGTATCATGTGAGTTGTGGTCTCAGCGAATCAGTGTTCAAGCTAAGCCTGAGATCCTGTTTGCACACCACCACAGTATTAACTGTACTGAAGTTCTTTTTTGTTTTCATTAGGGGGTTAGACGGCAGCGCCCGAGAGATTCCTCCATTTCTCCTACTTTGTTCACTTCTGCCTATGCTTCAGTGATTGATATTAAATCTGTTCTGTTTGATCAATAATTAAAGGTGCAGTGCGTAGTGTTCCCAGACTAGACTGAGCATTATGAATTATAGATTGTTATTCCTGCTGGTCTGATCAAAGAATAACAACAACAGCTCTTCGCCGGGTTGGAGCACAACCAGTACTGATGCTCTCTACAGACTGGATAACACAGGATTATTATTTCATCTCTCTAATACTGATCCTCGATCAGGTTTTTTTTTTTTTTTGCTACTTAGTGTAGGGCCAAGTTTTTATTCAGGAAGAAAGAGTTCCTAGAGAGAGGTAGAGAGAAGCAGAGAGGAGAGATGAGTTAAAATGAAGGTCTTCGGCCAGATGGATTCGAACCCTTCCGAGTTGATGCCAATGCTGGCCAGCATATGCAAAAGACAAGCTTGTTTTAATTACACTTCCCCACAACAAATTGAGTATTGTCACGCTAGGACATGATACTTCTGTACACTGTCAGTGATCAAAGTCAGAGCGCACAAATGAACACATGCTCATATTCACATGAATGTGCACTCACATATGGTCTTTCATTTTTCTTTTTCGTTTGAATGCACCCCTCCAAGTTGTTACACCAGTTATTATAAAAACTGCCTGGAGATGTCAATTTAGCTTTTCATAAATTGTGGTTTATTAGTTGGGAAATGGACTCAAACGCTCGCTGAGAGTTAGATGAGAAGATTGATAGCGCTCTCATATCTGTCTTCAGCCAGCAGCTGGTTAGCTTAGCTTAGCACAAAGACACAAAAGGAAATGAGACACTCTGAACAAGCCGCTACAAGTTAATCTGATGGCATGTTTACTGCCGGCTGACCACTGTTGGATGTCTGAGCTGTTATCTAATCGACCACAAGGGCTGTTTGTTTGACAATATTGTTTTATGAGATTTTGTAAATGATTAATACATTTCACTAGAAACTGATTATTAAAAAAAAAAGGACCTTTGTTGCCTATTCATTAAAGTGGCGTTGAGTTATGCCGACATGTGATATTCCTCTGAACAGATTGAACCACACGTAGAAGAATTTGAAGGAAAGTGTGTTAACTGAAATACAGAAATTGGAACGTAACCACAGTTCATATGAAATGAATCCTAAAAAACTTGATTAGCCAGAAGTTATGTCTACATCAATGACTGTAATGTCTGAGTTTGGCGGGAGGTCAGCTTGCTACAAGTTCTTAGTTTGTTCCTCTCCTATTTATTTAAAAAATTTGGCATTGTTTAACTCATATTTTGATGCAATAAATAAAGATTCTTGGCTGACTTACTTACAGTGTTACTGTGTTTTATCCTTTGCTGTGGAGAGTTTTGTTTTGGGCTTCTTCACTGTTCCTTTCTAGCATTTGTCCTGACGTCTGACGTCTAATTCAGGTCGATTTTAACGTATGGATACTGTGTTTTAGGTTAATTCTAATGTTTGTTTATTGTATGTTTGCATGCTGGTACTGGATACTTGAATTTCCTCCAGGATCAATAAAGTATCTATCTTTGGCTGTCTCCTGCATATAACTCCCCAGACTGTGCCATTATTACCCTTTTTTCGGTTTAAACAAATTAAATATAACATATTAATTTGTATTAACTTGACAGATTGCGCTGGCTAAGTTTACCAGCTGCTGACTAAAGCTTCATATTTGACAGACATTAGCATATTTACAGCTATTCCTTTAAGTAACCTTTTTCCTTTTTTTTCCTTGAAGTGAGCTTGTTATATTATCTTGATATGGAGTCATTTCCTGAGGAGTTAAGAAACCCCATATCAAAACTTGCAAGTGAGCAGAGGGGAAAAACAGTTCAGGCCAGCACAGCCTCCACGTAACGCCATTGTGTGACAGTAGCATATTGTGTGTGCGTGCGTGTGTGCGCGTAAAGCATTTTGTGCCCAGACAAAAGCAGTCAAAACAGGAAAAACAGGAAAAACCCTCCAACCAGCTGCCCTTGTCTGTCACCCCCGCTCACCTCTTTCTGAGGCTGAGCTCATGAGTGTGTGTATGCATATACTGTGTCTGTATCTGTGTGTGTGTGTGTGTGTGTGCCATTAACACCTGGCAGTCTCTGTCTTGTCCAGTCACTAATAGAGTGGCTGAAAGGGGTGAAGCTGCCCACAGCAAGAAGAACAATGTGTTAGAGACAATAATAGACCATTACACTGTGGGAAACTGGACTGTCTTTTCAGGGCCATTCATTCATACAGGAAATGGAGAGATATACAGAAATCCACACACTTTAACACACACACACACACACACACACACACACACACACACACACACACACACAGTCGTTACACATGTTTCCTTTGTTCACACACTGTACCAGAAATGAGTTTATTTAATAATAGGCATGTAGAGCAATGGGATGTATCACTGCCTAATATGGCTAATTTAATAAGTCAATTCTGAATTCAGCGCTTGTATATTTATATTCACACCGTCTTTTGGCACAGTTTTATTTTCACGTGGCAGCTCTCCAGATATGATGCCTTGTTTTCAACTTTTGCCAAAACCTCCAAACCACCTTCCTCCTTTCTAATTCTAATTTTTCACTCCCTCTCTCCTCAGTTACACCCACCCACACACACACACACACACACACACACACACGTGCACACAGACCCATGCTGAGCCTCGGCTGTGGTAATTAGATACAGTCTGTCTAACTGTCAGACATCAACTGGTACCAGACACCAGACTCCAATCTCATTGGCTAATCCTCCAGACGGTGCTATGCATTCTTATTGGCTGCAGCCTCCTCCACTGCTTTGACTCTGACCCAGTAAACTCGCGTATGAACCAAATCCACACATTTCCATTGGCTGTCTCCGAGACACATGACTGGCGCTCACAGACACTCTCCAGCTCCGCTGCTCCCAGAGGAGGATACAGTTATCCTCCTTACAGAGAAAAACAACACCATTCATCACCTCCTTCTCTCTCTCCATCTTCCCTCATCTATCTCTCTCCCTGTGTTTAGGCTGTGTTATGCTGTGTTGTTATGCTTCTCTCTTTGTCCCTCTGAAGGTTTTGAAGCCACTCCAAGTACTCTGGATGCCTGGGTCAGGCTGAATTACCTCCTCTCTAACTATACAACAGTTAAAATTGATCCTATCAGATGCAGGCTTGGGTGAAACAATCCTTAAGAATGTAATTTATCGACAATGATATCCCCTTATATAGCCTTATATTTGACTGGGAACGCAAGGCTAATTATTTTTTTTGCTTTGTTTCCTCCCACCCTAAACTCTCACACCCCCGGCCCAGTCATGGATCCATACATATTTATCCAGCACACTCATCTAGCTCTTACTGTTCAGCACCAGTGTGATGAGGCACGATCGGCTTCACACAACAGGTTTATGTTGACATATCCTGTTGCTGACAGACAAGCACAGTGCTGCTGAGGTTCCCAAAGCAGGAAGAATATGTGATTTTCTTCCTTTATTTTTCTTAAACCCTGACCTTCTTTTCCTATTTCTCATGGTATTATGCTTCACGAACCTACTGTACACGTGGGTCCTGTACTTTTGACCCCAAAACTGCAAGTAAAATTCGAATGATGTCTTTAACGTGAACATTTATCATGTAGGGATCCCAGTTGCTTCATATCAAACTGAAATTTAAATTTAAATTTTTTGTGAAGAAATCAGTCTATCCTTGATGTTTCTTGAGGCCTCTGTGCTTATTTTGGAAAGAAGAAGAAGAAGTAGTTATTTTTCTTCCAGGATAGTGTCTGCCTACATTACTGTTATCCAAGAGGGGGGAATTTTTGTTTCGGACTGACAAACTTAAAGGACCAAGGCGTAAAATTTAGTGCCATCTAGAGGTGCAGTTGTGGATTGCAACAGCCTGCACTTGCCCTCACCCTCGAAAAATGAAGGAGTGGCTGCAGAACACCCTGTCTAGAGCCGTCTTGTCCATTCTGGGCTCCTGTACAAGCATCAACCTGCCAGCGATTCTTATTCTCAGGTGATTACGCACTAATTAAACCTTTCCTGTGAATTTTTAGCAGCCTGGCCATTTGCTGTCACAACTGGACCCATTAAAGAGACGCTGCTAATGCTTGAACTCCCTCCTTTCTTTAATCAGTTTCTAATATTAGCAAGCAACTTCCACTCTCTAGATGGCACAGGGTTAGCCTACCCTTTACTGTACATTTTGAAATGTTTTCGCAGGAAAGAAATTCCATAACAAACGCTATGTGAACAAAAAGGAAACAAAGATCTTGTATCGATGTTTGTAGGCTTTACGGGGCTTTGCTGCCTGCGGCCATTAGCACACCATTAAAGATGACCGCCCATTTCTTAGAAACACCAGCTGTGTTTAAAAAAAACAAACAAACAAAAAACAGACATCCTCTTTTGAAAAACTGAAAAATATGGTATCATTATAGTTTATATCCTGACACAAAAACTGTGGAAAATTCAAAGTTCAGTTAAACTTATGGGCGCTGGAAAAGGATTGTCCTGAGCAGCTCCTAGTGTAGTGTTACTTGTTAAAAGTCGCAATCTACTCTAATTAAATAGTGTTAAAACTATTTATATGTATTAGCTCCCTGCAGACAAAGATGCCAGCGTATACTGTGATTTATGGGGGTCAATCGACTTCACATCACTCTCATATCCTTCTGAGCGACCAGAGGATATTTGATCAGCAAGTCCCATTAACACGTACAAAGCACAAAGCGTCATGGTACGCAGAGCTTTCCAACACAGAAGATCACAGATAGAAAGCCATTCAGCATCCTGTATCACCATGTTGACATGTTTGATCAGGCTTTATGTTTGCTCATATGAAGTGTCACTGTATACGGGTCTATGTACCTACGCACACAATTATCTCCTCTCTCTAGGCCCTGATTAGAGCTGTAGAGCCAGCAGACTAGTGATGTGTGTAATCCAGAGCGCCTGGGCATTGAGGTTGGTCAGTCAGGCTTGTGAACACATTTGATAGCATAGCAAATGGTCCAATCAAAGGTTTTTTCAAGTAAATTTATGTAACAGAAACTACTTGGACATGCATGTTGTATTTTTAGCAAGACCGTTTCACACATTCACACCCAATGACTTCCTTGTACATTTCATTTCTGGCCACTGAGCAGCTCGCTTGCTGAAATTGGGGTGACTGGTTAGAGTAAAATTGAAATTACAACTAATTAGTATATCATTTATCTTTGTTAAATTTTGTCATTACCAAGAAATTAAAATAGAAGGAAATAGGAATGATTTTTTTTCTGTGTGGGTGCAGACTAAAGATATTTTTTTTTATATCACTCAGTCCCAATTAATTGATTGTACATGGAGTCGGCATGGAGTTGTCACTTGAATCAGGGGTTAACGTACGATGTGCTGTGATTAGAGGACTACACCTTGCTGTGAGTTTTGACATACCAGTTATTTGTTGTCAACACATCTGACAGCTAACGTTAGCGAGAGCTCCTTTGTATAAAGTGTCACAAATACAACTGTGAGAGGAGCGTGTCTGACGATAACTCAACAGATGCTGAAAGAACATAAACAAAGAATATCTTCCATTGGCAAACAGTGTAAAAGTATAGACTGTATAAAACACAACGTAAGCAGTACGTTTGCACCATCTTGGCAGTTTTGTCTCTGCAGCCTCTCGGCTAATTTAAAAATGGGCAACGACCTCCATTGTGGGTAGAGCTCAGGTGGGCTGAGTAAAGCCTGGTTGCTCAAACAAGGCACTTGTGATGGTGCACACCTGGCAATCAAAGCAGCCATGCTCTCAATTACACATAAAAAAATTCATCTTCAGTACAGTTGTCATGAATATAAGACCAAACCGTTTTTTTGTACCAGGCTGCAAAATACTGTATGTTTGTTTCTGCTGTGAAGTTTGGCATTTTGATATGGGGGCTTATGGAGACTGACTCAATCTGTAACCAGCCTAAAAGGGCCAGGCTAGCTATCTTCCACTTTCTAGAAACTTAACAGCTGGATAGGTCCTCCAAAATGTTGATTGCTATACAATAAAAAGACTTGAGGGAAAATGCCTTGTATCATTTGTACAGTACACTGTTCTCCAGTCAGTAGCACATTGTGGATATGTGTCAACATCATCGGTCACAACCACTGCCATTGGAAATGCCCTCTCCGTGGCTTTTAAGTTTAGATGCTTGTTGCACCGTTATAAAAAGGATCCTCTTTTGAAAACTGGAAAATATGCACAACAGTTGTAGTGTCATTATTTTACTGCGCTCACACAAAAAGTGTGGTGTCAAATTTCAGTTTCATTTTATTTAATTTGTAAAACCAATGTGGAAGCCTTTCTGATAATGATGAAATTGTTTCACACAATGTCCATGTAATTCCTTATCTTACATTCTAATTTGAAAAAGAAACCATCAAAACCACAGCTACGAGGTCTCTTGCCAACACTGATATGATATACCAAAAACAAGGTCAGTTCAACGTGCCTGGGTGAGAAATCTCATGAACCTCCTGGAGAAATTCTACACTAACTACGAGAACCTGATTTCATGCTTTCACCATTTGCACTCATATACGGCTCAAATTCCTTGAGGTATATGAGTCACATACATGACTGCAGCAACAGCAAACATGTCATCTCCAATATGTGATGCAATTCCCCTCTGGGCCAATCAGCAACCAATATGTCACCTTGATTTGACCTGTAATTGTAGAAGGCCCTTTTGGGCCAATTAGCATGGAGAGAGAAATGCTGTATTGTGAGTGTTGAAAGACATCACATGACAGATGGACGATAAAGCAAATGTTTGGAAAAGACCAACAGAAATGACGCTGTAGAAATGAATAATGATTCACTGTCTTACCCCCCCCACACACATAATTCAGTTGTCAGTAACACTATCATGCTGTTGTTTATCAGCGTGGGTACTTTCCCAATTGAGTCATCTGGGAAACTATTATCTTTGTCAGTGGTGTAAACTTAAAGGAGGAGTAATTTCTATCTAAGGGCATAACTGAGTTCAATACTATGCTTTAGAAAACATCAAAATCAAAACTTTAATTAACTTATCAGTGATACAGTCAAAGGAGCAACAGCGAGTTTATAAAAATCTGTCTGAGGCATACACATGTTGTCAAGTGTCTATGGCACTTGAGGTCATGACTCATTTTGGCAGTCAGACAAGGAAGGACAGCCACAGACAGTGAGCGCGTTAGCCATTTGTTACATTAAACTGGACATTCTTATTTTGTTGTTAATAAGTAATCCACTTAAAACAGGCTACAAAATCTTTTCAAGATCGCCTCTGTTCGCCGTAATTCAGAAACAAAGATTTTCTACTTTGGTTTTATTCAACAATATTTCCTTCTGTCTGCATTTTCTCGATCGTGTCCTGAACATTGCTGTTTGCACTTTTTGTTTGCTTATAACTTTTCTGAGCTTATCCTCCAGTTGTGCACATTTTGTGTCACACCGGTCAAGGGCGTCACCTGAATATAAACTGGAAAAGAAAAAACAGAAAATGCCTGAATGCTTTCCATCAGTCTGATCCGGGCTGGACCAGACACAAATCTGGAAAATTGTTGTTGAGATACTCTTTGCTAAAAAGCTGCCACCACTCCTCAGTGACACCAAAAAAAAAGAAGAAAAAAAAAGAGGCGGTTTAGACTCTCAGACACATACGTACACAGAATAAGAGTTTAGAGCAGATTAGGCTATTAGAGATGAGCATCAGCAGTATTCTAAAGCTGATTCAGGATTTTTTCCAGACTAAAGAAAGAAATGGGCTAATCTCTGCCTGGACACCTACAACATGTCTGTCAGTTGAGGATTTACACCTACAGGGCTGTCTGGGCAGGAGCATATGCTCTGTAAGAGGAGGAGCATGTGCAGAGTGAGTGTGTGTGTGTTCGTGTGTGTGTCTGTGTGTGTCTGTGTGTGTGCGTGACTGCCCAGCATCTTTCTGGAAGCATGACAGCTTCTTTACCAGCAACTGGGCTGATGATTAAGTGACACATGTGCTCATTATGCCCCTTCTATTGTCCATCCAGTAAAACAAACCGCAAGTAGAGTACAGAGAGGCATAGTGGGGGTATTTATTGTTGGTGAATGATTAAGTCTGCGTGTGACTTCTTCTCTTATTCCCTTTCCTATCTTGTTGTCTTCTTCCCTCTCCTCCCTCCTTGTTGTTCATTCTTTCCGTCACCACAGATCCTTGTCCATCATTTCCCGTCCTCCTCTCTTCTCTCCTTCTTCTTTTTTCCCTTTCCCTCTCATCTTTCCTCTCATTTCCTTTCCTTTGTTTGTCTTTTCTCCTTCCCTGTCCTCTTCCCCTCTCTCTTCTATCATCACCTTCCACTCCCTGTCCTTCCCTGTCTTCTTCTCTCCTTTCCTCTCCTGTACTGTCCTCATTTCCTTCTTCCCCATGGTCTTGTCTCCTTCCCTTCCCTTAGCTATCATCCCTATCACCTCTTTCCTTATATGTCCCATCCTCCTGTTTCCTTTCCTCTACTTTTCTGACCACTCCTCTTCTCTCCCACAATTTCCATTCCTTTACTCTCTGTTTCTCACTTTTCTTTCCTCTTTTCACTCTCCTTTCCTTTCCTTCCCTTCCCATTCTTTTTCTTCTCCTAACATTTCCTCTCCTCTTCTCTCCTAACTCACGGAGGCATGCCTGAGTCCCGGCCACCCTTATTAACCTTATCATTAAGCTGACCCCCCAGCTGGACTTCACTGCCCCTTCACTGCTGTGTGGCTTTGAGGAGTTGTGTCAATACATACACAGCCGGCCATTAAGCTGGAAAAGCAAGAGCTGGGAGAAGGAGGGAGGGAGGGAGGCAGAGCTGGTGGATGCACAGCAAATTTATATAACAGCTGAGGCGGCGAGGGAGGAGAGTATGAGAGAGGGGGAGAGGAATGAATGATACATCCAGGTTGATCTGAACTTTCCATGTACTCCATTCCTTTTGATGTGCTTTGAGTGTGTGCATTATGAAAGCCTGTGGTGATTAGCCTGCCTATGTCTCCGCGATATGAATAAGACCCCTGGGGAGCAAAGATGTCTAGACTTATTCAGAGGAAGCCTTATTATCTGCTGTACAGTGACTATGAAGAAGCTCATATTCACACTTTGCAATCCAACTGCTACAGTGGCCTTACGCAACAGTCCAATAGCAGGAGTCAAATCCCAATCAAGCCATCACACGGGAGAGTGGATGAGGACAGAGTTAAAAGAGAGTGAGAGATAATGTTCCTGTATATTGCCTGCACGTTATCGGTTTATCTTTTCATTGTGAATACACTGCATGGGGATACAGTGATAGAAGGATGCGCTGCATATTTGAAGCACAAAAAAATGACATGGTGCACGTTTAAGTCTATCTACAGTACCACGTTCCTTTGCAAACAAAACAACTGCACGGTAGATGCTGTTTTCTCTTTCATTTCAAATAAAATCACTGTATTCATTCGGTGGCAAACACAATAGCAGAACAAGTGAAAGGCTGATGAAAAATGACTTGTTTTTCTCCCCCAGTAAAGTGACCTTTTTTTTCCCCGACATGAAAAAATGTACTTTTGTGCAACAGTAGAGCAGTGCTTTGAGCTAAATTTAGGGATGATTGCCATCTGAGTTTGGATTTTTAGCACCTGCAAATTAGCACTGAATGCTAAGTTCAGCTGAGTTTGACGGGTGTGACATCAGTTTTGCATGTGTTGAACAAATTGTCACTTTTGACCTGATGATGGGTGCTCGAGGTGAAGTCACCAAAGTCCAAAGGGTCATCCTTTGAAGGACATGAAAATCCGTCGCAAATTTCTAACAATCCATTCCATAGTTCATGAGATATTTCGAGATATGTTTGGACCACGTGGTGGACTGGCCTCAGAGCCATGCTGGTGTGGCTAAAGAACATTATTAGTTGGCAATGCCTTTACTACGGTACTCCAACTTCAGTGAAAGGACCCCATGGCTGGATTATCGTCCTCTTGTTAAGTGTAAGACATGCCAACATCGAAGCCTGTTTTTGCCAGCTACTAAAAAACTGAGGCAGTGATGACATGTTAGATAACAAAATAACTCCTAGCTACTAGACTTCCTTGTATTTCTTAGGGCAGTGGTGGTAAATAAGTGGCTGCGATTACGCATAGACGGAGATGCGTTTGTTTTTCTTCAGCGAGCAGCTATTTAAAGACGTGTTGCTTTCATCGTAATGATATCTGAGAGATCTCACTGTGCTTCACACATTGTCATGGTGATGAGGGGGGCGACTGAATCACACCAATTCCTCATCTCCAACAAGGTGAGAACTTGTCGTCATTGAGCTGAAACACTCAATGAGTAAGAAGCAAATTATTCTGTGGATTTCTGAATGACCACTCTGCTCGTCTGGTCTTTTCCTCTGAGTATTTAGTTCTGTTTCTTTCTGTCCTCTCATCCCAACCAAGATCTTTCTAAGTCAGCTTTCAATGATTGAACTGAGGGACAAATATCAGTGTAACATGTATCTAATGTAGATGAACATGTAAATGAATCCATAATGTATTCAGATTGGCTCTTTGTCTTCATGTTTGAGCTCCTATAGGTGATTCTTGCCCGGGGCATAACAATCATTCAACGTGTTAATGGGTCGCACACTGAGCTCGTTAGCTATGCACAGCCCTCATTAACATACAAATTCAATTAACTTTCACTGCAAAAAAAAAAAAGAAGAAGAAGAGGAGGAAAGAAAACAAATCTTTAGTGTGGTGTCTACTCTTCCTGCATTTTATCTTCATTTTTAGTCACAGTGAATGGAGGAGGATGCCAACAGTGCGGTGACTTTCTCTGTTTTGGGCTTGTTGATGAATGCTTTATGGTGTTTTGCAAGGTGATACAGTCCAGAGCGCAGCCAGACATCCTTGCGCAGGGGGAATGAAAATGTTTTGCCCTCACACCTTTATGAAGGAGACTGTCAGGTATTTGTCCTTTGCCATTAGCTGTCTGTGCAGGCTGGATGGCAGCTGTTTCAGAAGGCCATTGTGGGACGACAACGCAGGTTCCTAACTGTGGCAGAATTAAGCCGTCCTCACTATGTTGATTGAAAGCCAATTTTCAAAGTGGTGTGTAGTCTGAATGTTCAATAGCTGTGGCCTGGAAGGCAGACCCTTCATCTTCCATCATGTATTCTATGGGCAATGCTCTTATCATGGGAATTGGTAATTAGTGGCATGCATTGTGTCAGAGGACGGAGCACTGAATACCAACGACATTAAAGGGCTGATGAGATAAGAGGAGTGTGTGCTTGTGTGTTTGTGCTCACGGCTGTGTGTGTGTTCCTGCTCCCACGCTTCACACTCATGCTCCAGGGACAATGGTTAGGTGCCTCGGCCATGGCAATGCATGACTTCAATTTACATGTTTGCATATTTGACAATTAACCAAATTGATTTCCTGTGTGTGTGTGTTGAGCGACAGCTTCGGATGTCTGTTTTTCCCAAGGATTTTCAAAACCGCGTCCATCCCCATATCAAACAGGTCCAATAATGGCAGTGTCTCATTTGCATACTGTTAATTAGACATTCATATTAAATGGCTAATTAGCATATATAGCGTTCTGTGTTTTGTCAGGGTGAAAGCTATAGCAGCAATAACTTTTCCTTTCATATCACTTGTTTTTGCTATCTATGCAAATGTGAGTAGTTTGTGATGGTTTTAATCAGTTAGCGTGTGTATGTGTGCGTGTGTTTGTGTGTGTTTGTGACTCAGGGAGAGGTTTTGAACGTACCTTTTACAGTAGCAGCTGAGAAGAAAAGCTGTCTTGCAGGCATGGTGAAAGTGAGAGAGATAGAGAAACACACTAATGATTATGTTTTTTTTCCTGCCACAGAAAGAAAAAGAGACTAATGATGTTTTTTTTTTTTTTTTTTTTTTTTTTTTTTTCCTGTTTGTAGTTGACATTTTCTTTGAAGACTGATAATGAAGCTTCTCGGAGAGGTGCAACCACAGCTAAACTTATCCAAGCAGTTCTCCTCTCACTATCATTGTTATTAATGTCACCCAGGAATGTTGTGTAGGAGAAACCTGCACTACCTGAACTGAGATTTACCACTTCTTAGTGTGCAAAAGTTTAAGGACTGAGTCAGCAAGGGGAAGACAAATATAAATGATTTTTTTTTCCTAAATGTGTTGTCACACCAGAAAGTGGCAAGACAAAATAAATCTGTGTGTCCTCACAAAATACTTGGTTCTATAGACTAGTCTAGTACTCATAGGGCTGCTGTATTTGGCAAACTAACCAAGCCAGGATATGAAAGCGCTAGTATGTGACCTGAACTTTGGTCAGCAAGCTCATTCGCTCGGTTAATACCAGGATTCACAGCATTCAAGCAAAGAATGTATTTTTTTTACCAGTGACTCCTGTCTTGTGACTGTATGTAACTATATCTTTGTGGTGTAGCAGTTTATACCCTGACAGAGGAGGTCAAATAAAATTAGACGGTGACACACAGCTAATATGCTATAATGGCTTCCTCCATTTTGGATTCTGTGGCTCTCGTTCCCCCAGAGGAGAGCATTGTCAACATGGCTTAAAATTGGTCAATGGTGCAAATTTGTGGGTCAAAGTTCACCACAGTTGAACTCTTGAATTTGCTTTGGCCCGTTACCATGTCCACTAATTGTGGTGATTCCATTAGAAAGCTGGTGTAACCAAGCCTTAAGCCTGCAAGTCAGGCATTATTCTTACATCGCTGCTATCAGCTACTCAGCCAAGAGTTCTCTCTTCAAGGGAAAGAAACTAGAATGGGATAGGGATGGAAAAAAAAGTGAAGTATAAATAAAGACAGAGAGAAAGAGGTGGGAGGGAGGGATGGGAACGGAAAGAAGGATGAGGTAAGCCTTATGGGACAGGCCTGCGCCGACTTGTTAAACCCCTTCAACCTCCTCCACCTCCTCCTCTTCACTTCTTTCCTCCATCACTTCTCTTTCCAGGGAGAGGCGAGGAGAGGAGAGATTAAAAAAGAAGCAGGAACGTGAAGGAGTGACATCAGCGCTGACATCAGGTGGAAGAGAAGGTCAGAGGTTAAACAGATGATAGTTTGTTTTCGCGGAAAAGAACAAGAGTCGATGCCTTTGGGATTTATCGAAGGTAAAGACCTGGGAGACGAGGATGATCTGCTTTGTTTGCTTTGACCCGTGCTCATGGGTCACGTATGGGCTTTGGGAAGGAGAGCTTTGGGCAATCCCTATATCAGGCATAAAAAAAATAACATAATGCAGTTTTTACTGAGATATACAGGTGTATTACACCAGTATTTGTCATGGGAATAGGTTTCACTTTGTTTGTTTATTCATTAATTATCAATATACCTGTGTAATAAAAAAAAAGTGATGCGACTCGCACCACATTGAAGCTATTACTCATGTAAATGTTTGAGTTTTCAGTCAGACTCCCGGAGAGAGTTTGAGTGTGTGAGTTGGCTGTAATTACTGCCGCTGTATAGTGACACTGTATGATAGGATCATACAGTAGAATAAACCTGCTTGCTGTCTGTTGTTAATAAGTGTTAATTAGTGCAAAAATCACGAATGTCATGCAGGGTCTGTATGACGTCGTTATATACAGAGACTTTCTCTCAGCACGCCCACCTCCGATTGACTTCCAGAGTCCCTTCCCAAGGGGTGATGCAATTTTAGATGAACTTTAGCCTTCCTCTGCCCTCCCGTTACCCCCTTTTGCTTGAAGCTGAGCTTATACACCCTCGGGCCAGCTTGTGTCCCATGGCGTGTATGTGTTTTTGGGATGGAGACGGCCCGTCTGTAAACTGTGTCTGACCCCGTGTATCTGGAGGGCCCACGCAAACTCACACACACACACACACACACATATGACACATGGGGTACACACTGCTTACAGCATGATGTGATGTCTCTCAGTAAAAGGCCTCTTTTATTTAGGGGAGGTCATCATCCCATGTGACACTCGCAGAAGGAAATGGTGTGTGAAAAGAAGCGGACGTACAATAGCAGTTCACACCGCATAAGTTTTTGATTCAGCGCACAAGTGGTAATGAATATACTCCACAACACTGCCAAGCTTCGCTGCAAGAAGCATCAATTTTTTTCATTCTGTTTACAAACAAGAAAACTGCGTGATTAAGGTGATTCATGTTGATTTTCTATCTACAACAAGATGAATGATCAAAAACCACAAATGAAAGAATGTATGAATGAGAAACATAAGAGCGCTACAGCGCTTTACTTTTTAATATTTCATGTTTAGAATGAACTGTATTGAGAATAACACACAGTACAGTAGTTTTCTGTTTTCTGACTTGGGCTAATCACTGTGTTTGTTAATAGTCTCCTTAGAGGAAGGCATATTTCCCTCCCAGTCCCTAATGTAATAAAATGCTTTTAGCAACCCCTTCAAATGCATCAGGACTGTGCCTTTCCCTATTTCCTTTGTATCTCATTAATTTCCATATTTAATTAGCTTGCCTCATTAAACGCCATGCGCACAGGAATGTATGCAGGAATAATTGCACGCAATGTTATAGACACAAATTATCCATAATGTTGTTGTGTGAGTTGTGACAGAACATGTAGGCCTTGTTGATTAGTCCACTCTAATAGACATGACTTGATTCATTCAGTGTGTATGTGAGCTTTTGTGTGTGTGTGTGTGTGTGTGTGTGTGTGTGTGTGTGTGTGTGCTATGTACATGGGTGCTCAAGTATGTGTGCGTGCGTATACGTCATGTGCATATGTGTTGTGTATGTGTGTGTGTGTGTCTGTCCATGTATGCCAATCTAGCCGTCAACTCTAAACCATGTTAAAGAGTGAAATTACCCATCAGCTCTAGTAAAAGCATGGCTGACAACCTGTAATCACGGTCAGGAGAGAAAACAAATCATTGTCACACATGGACACACACACACACACACACACAGAGTCATGGTCAGGACAAAGATATTGGGTGACCAGGGACGATAGAAAATATAAAATTTAAATACAAATCTTGTGTGTTTCCTGTCTTTGAGTCTGTTTGCCCGTAGCAAGGATAACACTTTCTACTAAATGAGAAGAATGATTAACTGGGGAGCAACTTTGTCTTCATTGTCTCACTGTTGAATCCTCACCAGTCAGCCGTGCACAGCATTCTGCCATTACTACACCACTTAATGAGGGATTCTTCCAAGAGACACCATGTCCCCTTCAAATATATGTTTACAGCTTTTATATGAGATGTTCGCTATCACACATTTGAAAAGAACTATAGGTGATTTTTAATCATGTACCATGGTGAGACGCGCATGAATAACTCTGACATTTACAATTAGCTGTTGTCAGCAGTCAGAGGCAGTAGTGCAATTTACTAGGTACACATTACTGTCGTAAATGGAAGTGACAACAATTTGATATGTTGTTTGAAAGTGGCGTGATAGCGAATTGTATTTGACCCTGTTTAAGTGGGCTCACTCTTGATAGGCGAACACCCTTTATTCAAAAGAGATAATTGGTTTTGTAAAATGTTGTTCACGCAGGCCCTGAAACGTTTTGGGAGAGAATGCAGCGGGCGTTGATTAACCTTGTCATAGTTCTTGACATCTCACGACCATGCAGCTCTTACATTCGACGCTTGTTCCGGCATTGAATGCCGATCTTTTTTTTTCCACCCTGCGTGCCAAGGATAAGTGTTAAATTAGTGTTTTTCTTTATCATTGTCTTTGCCTTGACAGATGCATTCAGAGTGGAGACACTATTCTTTCAAGCGGAGGTTACAGACTGAGGTTTAGTTTCTGAACCCGAACTTCTGAGGCAGCGATAGTTTATGACTCAGGAGGTCGAGTTAGAAAAGGGGGGAGCAGTTTGAAATGTTAGTGGGGGTCGGCCTTTCTAGTCTCTTTGGTCTCCTTGCTGTGGTTTCTCCACATTTGGATAGCAGACAAGTGTATTGTGCATGGGTCCTCTGTGATGTGGCGGCATGATGATGAGTAAGCACACATATGATGGAGTGGGTATGTGTGTGGTATCCAGAGCTCTGCCTGACACATGGTCATAAGGAAATTGAGAGGCAGGATTCACGAGGGAGTTTGGAATATATATTACGCAGCGTTTTACAGGCCAAACTTTTCCCCCTGTCTAATTAGAGGACAAGCTGTGGGTTCTTTCAGTTACGTAACCTCTAAAGACTTCCTGGTGAAGAAGTGATATGTTCAGCATGACACATCTGGGTAAATTATTCATGGATTTGGTTTCAGTTCAAGGATGCAGAGGAGGATGAAATAATCTGAACTTTTAAAGGTTCTCTTTTCTTTTTATCTGCATTAAATAGGACACACTCTTATGATGTATATCTAGTTGTAGCCTTCTTTCAAACCTACATCACACGTTCTTTATGACTTTGAGCTGTGAGAACCAATGAGTGATGTTCCCGTCTCAGATTGCTGGTTTTAGAATGAAACTCCTGGGATTTAGTATCGCACTTTCAGAAAGTTAGGAGACGTGCAAAACTTTCAATCCCTAGTATGAGTCAGGATGAGTCTTCCCTAATTAGTTAAATGTTTAGTTATCTGTCAAATATATTAAAGCCTTAAGCCTAACTCATGAAAGCACTGATGATATAATGATGATATCATCAGGGTTATTTCGTCATATCTTAGAAAGCTCAGTCTGGGGCCACAGAAAACATTAGTAGTAACAGTGGTACTCTTCAAGCTGAGTAAAACTGACGTTTTACATGTAAAACTGGTGTCACTTTAATAGACTTTCTAATCCCAAAGAGGCCAAACTCCGAAATGTTTTTCTTTTTTGCTATCATGTTAATCATCTCGTGACCCATTAGTTTCAGTTTTACTCTGGCGACTCAACCCCTGCCATACATGTGCATTCTAGTCATTTATTATTCCAAGCACAAATAAAGAACATCATGAGTTAGCAAGGTCTCACTCACTTGAATGCCCTTATACAGGCATATGTTACCTTGTGCTCCTTTAATGAGCGACACCTGGCTCTGCCACCGGTACGCTCAGGGCAATCCAAACATTTCCCGCCCGTTGTTTCCTGTTGGTGGAACGCACTACCAGATCAGGGGCATTTCTCTCCACCTTAAACAACCTCCTGACGACCCAGCTCTTCAGAGAGCACCTCCGTTCTCCTAGCACTACCAACAACTGGACATGCTAAATCTATCTAAAAGTAGCACTTATTGCTGCGCTGACGTGTCCTTGTTGCACTGTACCTTGATTGCTTCCCTTTTTTTGTAAGTCACCTTGGTCAAAAGTGCCTGCTGAACAGTGTTTCGCTCTAAACCACAAATGTCAACCTGCTGGTGGCGCTAGATGGACAGTCAGGGCGTCACCAAAATCTTTGGGATTCATCCTCTGAGCACCACCAAAATTCATCTATCCCATAGTTGTTGAGATTTGGTATTCTAATAATGTTTCAGTGTGCTGTTGTAATCAGTATTTGTTTACCTTCGTCTCAACACTGGGACATTTCACTGACACAACTGGTATTGTAATTTTCTAACTTGGATGTATCGTGCTTTGCCACCATCCCCACCCACCTGGCACACCCAGTAGATGAAAACAAACGCTGAGGGTTAATTGCGCACAGTGTTCGGTCCAGGTCAGATGGTGTGTTTGTTCAGTCAGAGGTTTGGAGAAGCTTTGATTGAGGCAAAGCGTTTGAGTGGGTTCAGGCTGTGTGTCATTGAGGTGGGCCCGTGTTCATCATCATCAACTCATAATGACGCCAGTACCGCCGCTGTTATCGCAACCTCTCTCTGTGGGTGGTTTTCCTCTGTGTGTGTGTGTGTATGTGTGGGATTCAATAGTGCTACTGCCCTTGATCCCTCTCACTCAGCTGTTCCTCTCTCTCTCTCTCTCTTCCTCTGCTTTTTTCCCGTGTCAACGTCTGAAACTCCCACAGAACTCCCAAGCAGCTCCGATTCAGAGGAAGTCCTTCCTGGGATTAACACACACTCACACACAGGCGCAGGCACATGCACAAACTTCCTCGTCAGATTTACCCCCTCTCATTCGTCCTCCCACAGACATCCTGTTTGCCTCCCGCAGCTCCTCTGCTCCTTCAGATGAACATAAGCCAGGGAGGCACGGAGTAAACAGAAGAGCAGTTTCTGAGGAGAAGGCAGCACAGAAGCACTCCTAAAGACAACCGCAGTTCCTGTCAGTCGGATCTCTAGCTCACATTTGTATCTGTCACCTTGTTTTTTTTCTTTCTATATATAGAACTTGTTGATGCTGTGGACCAAATTCAGTGACAATCAGTTTTAACCAGGATCTGGGACCTCGCCAATCATATTACTGCCACGTTTTCGAAGCAGTGCTCCTGGAATGAGAGAAAACCTTGTTGATTTTTTCTGTAATCAGTTTCCATTATCTCTCGCAGCGGCGGTCTGCATCAGCTCTCCACCCTGTCTTCTCATCCGTAGAGCGGTCTATCCAATCCATTTTACCCATCTGCCAATCTCCATCATTTCGATCTTGGTTTGTCCCCTCTTCCCTCACTTCTCTGTCTGCCTTCACTCTACCCGTGGCTAATCCATTACATCTTCTAATGGCTGTTGTTTCGCTCTATAAAGAAAAGTGTGGAGCATATTGGCATTTCTGAAGCCATGTGTGTGTGTGTGTGTGTGTTAGAATACTATCACCTTCTCGTCTTCTCCGTCAAGCCTTATCCTATTCGGTGTATGTTCACAAAGAAATGACAGGCATGAGAAGATTTTTAATGCCACAAGTCAAATGATTTCAGCCAGAAAAAATACTTTCTGATCACTGTGGGTCACTAATTTCTCACTTTGATGTTTTTATCTGAGAAATTGCCAGGTGATTCATCCAGGTTAGTCATAACGTAATATTTTATATATAATAAGACACATTTTTTAGTCTTTTCTCTGGATTTTCTTCACATTTTCTTTGGTGAAATGGATAATATCAAGTAATCTGAAATATCAATACACTCTGCTAGTTGGCAAACCATAGGATTTTCGAGTAATATATAAACGATGCATGACAGCACATGTAGGCTTGTGCCATATTCTGCCTCCGGGTCAGCCAAGCGATTACTATATACTGAGAAAGGTATTCACTTTGAGCTGGGGCAGAAATACGTGTCCTTTTCTTACTTGTTACTAAAAATCACTTTACTGTAATGTACTAAAATGTGTTACAGCCCAAACTGTAGCAAAAAAAGACCTGAGCTTACATATACACCCTTAGGAATAATATGCAAAGAGGTTTATTATAAAACCCTCAGTAGATACACCTCACCAGGATGACCAATGGTTACCTCTTTGCTCAGCCACCAGCTCTGGAACCTGTGAAACATTCAGGGTTTTCTCTCAGTGTCTTGTTTTTGTCATCCTTCGCCCTGCTTTCAATTTGATTCTTCAGGTTAAAGCTCAAGTTTAACTGTCACATATAGGTTATACGATCCTTGTGATCCTTGAGATGCTTCTTGCAACGTCTGATGGATATGTCTTTTAGGCTGGCAAGAGCACCACCTATTGTACATCCAGCCAAATAAACCACTCTTTGCAAGGACTTGAGGTCTTGTTTGGTTCTGTTTCACTACCAGGCAGTGATGGTTTCCATCAGGACGCATGCTTGATGGTGCAGGAGTAGAAATTTGTCAGTCTTTCTCAGGAATTTCCTCAAGTGCTTAAGGTGAAACAGTTTCTGTCTTGCTTTTCTCACCTGAAGCTCATTGATGTTACCTGGGGACGTAGTTCCTGCCCTGCTTCTTCCTGAAGTCCACTATCATCTTCATAGTCTTGCTGATGTTCAGGAGGAGCTTGTCTTGACACCTGTAGGTCAGTTTCTCTACCTCCTTCAGACCTTTTCATTGCTTTCACTGATCAGGCCTACCACAGCTGTGTTGTCAGCAAACTTGACGATAGTGTCAAAAGTATAGTTCAAGCTATACATTGTGTATAGGGAGTACAGCAGGGGGCTTCAAACACAGCCTTGGGGTGCTCCAGTGTTGAGGATGAAGGTGGATGAGGTGTGTCCACATGCAGATTGAGGTGCTTAGGCCCATGTCCTTGAGCTTTGTGACCGATCTGGAATGAACTGTGGTGTTAAATGCTGAACTGTAGTCTGTAAACTCACATAGCTCCCCATCTTCTCCAGGTGAGATAGGGTGGCGTGGAGGATGTGTGCTATGGTGTCTTCTTCTTCATCTTCTTTTGACAGCATTGAGGATGAAGGATGGCCCCCCACAAGGACACATGTGATATAAGTCTTCTTTGTCCTACATGAATCTAAAACACTGGCAATAATATTAACATAGAAAGCTAAGATAGATATTCCTAAATTACATTACCAGAATAGGCAAAGATATGGCTTTCATACTGGCTATCTTACCTTACCACGCATACTGCATGCTGCTACGACACAATCGGAAAAAATAAAAAAAACATCTCTTCATCTAACAGTTATGGTGCCCTTGAAATCGTAAAGGGCCATTCTGAAACAAATTAGCAGTTGTAGTCGCTCCGCTGGAACCCCCACTGTGCCAGTCAGCAGTGCTCCCCTCTGATTTAAGATCATGAGCCTTCAGTGTTCAGCGACATCCACATGACAACTCTCTCCATTCATATGTTTTATGGAATCATCACTGTCGCCACCCAGCAAATGAGCACAGCAATATTTAGGACAAATGCCACTGTCGAATGGCCCCGCGAAACAATGCTTTTGAATATTTCATCACTCTGCAAAGCCTTATTAAAGCCAGGGGGAGGATGACATCCATTTCCTAAAGCTGTGTGGGTGTTGCAATGCTGTACCTTGCAGGGAGGTACCGGGATTAGCAGTCGGCACTGAAGCGCTGCTGTGGCTGATGGGTTGTTTGTGTTGCAGGGTGCAGTTTCCTCAGCGCAGCGAGGTCTGGCTGCCAGAGAGGCTGTGGACCGCGCTGGCTGTGGCCTCTGCTGACTGGCTTTCTACACAGCGTCTGTGGAGGCAGAGATAAGCAGTGACACACACATCGTACACACACACACACACTCTGTTGACATATGACGTCATGGGTGGATTTGGTGTGTCTTTGCAAGTGTGTGATGTTTTTGGTTAATCTATTTTTAAGAGCCAGGGGGCATCTGGGTGAGGTTCCAACAGTATCCTGGGGCCAAAGGTTCAGAGAAAGAGAGAGAGAGAGGCAGCCTGTGTGGATGAAAGCAAAGGTAAGGGGATGAAAGACATGAGGGATGACGGTGAAAATGGTGTGAGCCACGCCGCAGAACGGCCTTAGATGCAGCGCATCGTAGTTGGTTATTTTCCATTTACTCCCATCACATTTTCATAGGCTCCGGTCACAGAAAACATATCACCATATTTATTATTAATCCAAACATCTTCAATCCTCCCACCAGGTCGACTCGCCCTCAAAGCCATGCGACCCTCCCTTGCCTCGCAGGCCGGGCCAGCCTCCCTACGAGGCGGCTCCAGGTAATGACCTGTGAAATGACTGGGCTTTTGTTGGTTGGGAGGCTCACTGGAGGCCCGGGCAGCTTATTTATGGAGCTACTGTGGTCTTTCTCCTGGCCTCGACACCTATAAATACATGGGGAAGGTTAGCCTGCTAAAACAAACAATGATGTGAGCCTGGGACGTCTGAAATAGAATATGCAATTCTGCAGCTCAGCCCTCTATAAAGAGAGCCGGAGTCTATCTTTAGGTGGGAGGGAAGTTAGATTTAGAACTGCGGTGTGAATGCTGGTTCAGATCTAGTGATGACTTCAAGACGTAATAAGACGGTATTAGAGTTTAGACTTTATTGACCTGAACTATACTGGGTATTCGACCTCCTACTCTAAGCGCAAAAGGTTTACAGTGGGTTTTAAGGCAACCACAGTGTTAATTTTCTGTTACAATGACGCAATTCGGTCAGACATCTTTCTTGGAATTTTCTTGAAAATCAATCAGACACAACTGGCAAATGTGCTTCTCATTTGTATGATTTATATTGTGATTTTTTCTTTTCAATTGAAATCCCTACCTACCCTCTATGGCCCAGAACACATCACAGTCAGGTTGTAGTTGGAAGAGACTAGGTGTCAGTGAACTAGGTGTTGGCAGGCAGGTTCCATATGTTAAACCTGGACAGGTTTCAACACATATACAGTACAGCAGCACGTGGACGCAGGCAGTAGGATCTACGGTAGATCTCCATAATGGATATACAAGGGGGCTCTTGTTAGTGTCTGGTTTTAGCTGAGCAGGGCTGAGCACACAGCAGACAGGACTGGAGAGCAGCCCAGTCCTGGAGATGGCAAACGTGGTTAAACTGATAAAACTGTCATTACTGTGTTGGAGGCAGCTGGTGAGGTGCAGGGGTGAGAGAGAAAAGAGTAAGAGGGGAAAAAAAATGAGTGAGAGAGAGTACATCCTGTCAGGGTTGCTGGCTTGAAGACTTTTGCCATGGACCAATATCCTGGGCCGATATTGGCCTGTCAGATATCGACCGATGTTAGAAGTTCCTCTCAGATGTAGCTAGAGGAAGTGTAATGGGCCAAGAAACAAAACAAAAAAAAACCAGACATAAGTCAAACATATTTGGAAGAGAAAATAAAGGGAAATTGTATTAAGCAAACTGTCCTTTTTAATTTGCCCTTACAGCTTTTGCTTTTTTTCAGAATCCTGGTTTAACTTTGACGCACCATATTTCCTGCAGCTGTGCACAGGCAGCTCCTGGACGAGGAGAGTTTGTTATACAGTGAGTAAAACTTTCAGTTTTCCCTCCAATCTCCAATTCCCTCCATCAAAAGTGATAGACGTGTTTCTTCACTGCCAAGCAGTAATTAACGCATATCAGTTAAGACCAGTTAGGTGTCCCATTACTTCTGTATGCACATATAGCATTGAAATGGCTAACATTGTCTTCTTATGAGTTCTCATCTTGTCTCTTTTTATTTTGTATTACTCTGCTTTGACCATCCTATCTTAATTAGCCAGTTTAACAAGTTGTCATACACGTCTCTGTTTTATCTGGAAGTCCATAGATGGAAATTATGAACACACACTTCAAAAGTATGATCAAAGTTGCAATAAACCACAGAAGTGTCACACCATGCCTTGAATAGCGATTATGCTGTTCAGTCAACTACAGGAATGTCATTAGTTTTAATGGAGCATTTTCTTTTCTCATGCTCCGATGCCGTTTCACATTTTTTTTCCACTCTCGACAAGCGATGAAGGAGCCACTGAAAATACTTCACTTTTTGCTATCAGCAGTTTAGGTCCAAAAATATCAGTATCGGCCTTGAAAACCCCGTAAAGGTCAAACCCTAGCAGAGTTAGCTCCTGAAAAATCAAACATGCTGTTCTGCCACGCTGAGAGAGGAAAAGGGGAACAGTGCTAGGAAGGGAGGAGGAGGAGGAGGGTTTGGAAGGTGTTATGTTGCAGCGTAGTGCCAGGGGAGCTGTGAGGCTTGGCAAAGAGGTGTGTGTTCACATCCCCAGTTTCCCTACTGCTGCTGGAGAAAGGGGTGGGAGAGAGTGCGAGGGGAAGGAGGGTGAGATGATTGGAAAGACAGTAGGCGGGGAGGCTACGGAGACATACGCCAGGGACAATTTACCCATCTATCACTCGCAAGCGTTAATCAAAAGCTAAATGTGTGGCTTAGTCGCAGAAAAATCTGCCGCACCTCAGGTTCATCGTGTCATTACGTGTGCGCATCCCTGAAATGACAGCCCCTCCAAACATTTTCATCTCAGGTGTAAATAAATCACACAGATCTGTCCTGTTGGGTTTGTACAATGCAGCTGATCGAATATGGCTGCAGGATAGAAAGTATGTAAGATTTAGTTTATGCTGAAGTTTCAAGCTCACCTTAAACTAAACACAGCCTTATCGATTTTATTGCCTTTTACAGTATTTGACCAATACCACACATCCCTTCCAAACTCTTCCCACGTTAACCGGTCGCTTTGGGACGGCAAGAAACAAGCTGTAAACACAACTCCGACATGTTTGCCTCACATTTCACACTGATGTGGTGAACTTGTTAGCAAATAGTTGCTTATTTACGCATCCAGAAGAAGTAATAGTAGAAGAAAGAAAGAAGATATACTTTATTAATCCCTCAATGGGGAAATTCTTTTTTCACTCTATTTTTTATTTACATGCATTTTAACCCGGACACACACACATGCAGTACAATGGCATAGACATGCAAATGCAAAAGAGAGATGGAGTGATGGGCAGCCAGCCAGACCAGCGCCCAGTGAGCGGGGGGGGGTAGGTGCCTTGCTCAAGGGCACCTCAGCAGTGCTCAGGAGGTGAACTGGCACCTCTCCAGCTACCAGTCCACCTTCCATATTTTTTGGTCTATGTGGGACTTGAACCAGCAACCCTCTGGTTCCTAAGCCAGGTCCCTATGGTCTGAGCTCCTAGTAGTAGGACTACTGAGGAAAATATGTCTTTTTAGCTAAAGAAAATGTTATAAAATATGTCATTGGAGGTTTTGCAGATTTTCAATATGAAATGTTTTCAGACTTGGCACCTATTATGTTGGTAATATAAAAAGCATAATCTGGGCAATACTGTGTTATGTTTACTACTGCAAATGGGTAGAGGCAAGGTGGCGCATACAGCCAAACTCCCAAGCACAATGCAAAACAATATCTATCATAGCTATTAGTTAGCTATGATAGACAAGTTATTAACATCATGTTCAGTTGGGAATTTTTTTTTTTTAAACTTTGATTTTTCTTGTTACCTTTTGAGCTTCAAGGGGTGACAGATTACAGATAAGAGGGGAGAACAGCTGTTCAGGTTTGTGTGGAAGCCTGTTGTTTATCTGAATCAACCATTGCAAAACGTGAAGGATGTGAAGTCTGACAAAGTGTGATACTTCCGGGCTTATGCTGTTGATTTGATGTGTGAAATGGTGTAGAATGTGTCACCTCCAGTGCACCGGCACTGTTTTGAACATTTTTTATTGGTATTGCCAACTAAGACAGGTGCAAGAAAATGTGACAAATACATTGTGTTTTACTTTCCTGCATCATACATGTGAATGTATTAACAGCACACAATAAACTGGGAATGTTTTTTCTAGTGTGCGTGTCATCAAACAAGTAATAATAAAGCACACCAGTGTAGGAGAAACAGAAAAAGTCTGATATTTCAGGGGTGGTGTATAAAGCTTGAAAGGGCCATATTCAAGCTTTATATATTATATTTCAAATGATTTTATGACAAGACGTGTTAAGATGAAAACTTTTTCTTTGTGTATGCATACAAAAGCATGCAGTATGCTGCAAACAAACACACACACATGCTGAAGCAGAAAGTAAAGCCGAACCTAGAGGCTATCATTACTGCAGTGTGAAGTCATTTGAGGTCATTAGGACGTTTTTTTTTTATGAATAAAAACTATTTCAGATGAAGTATTCATGACAAGAGGCTGCGGTCGGACCAGTGATTAGTCCGGGATCATTTTGCTGGAACGTTTAATTAGTCTCCTACATAATGTGTGTCTCTAATACTCTTTTTTAAACACAAAAGAAATAAAAGGCATTGATTGTGAACGATCAATAGAAGTTGCCCCGGGTGTCCTAGTGTTTGAAATTCATGAACATTTGAACATTGTTGCTGCAAAGTGTTGTTCTTCTTGACTGTGCCCCCTGGCCTCCCTGTGTTGTGTGTTGTGGCTGTGTTGGGAGGGTGAGGGGTGAGTTTAGGTGAGGCGAGGCAGGGAAAGCAGGGTGATGACACCAGAGTGAAACTGAAGGTGTCGGTGCAGAGGACTGGCGCTCTGTGGTTTGGGATTGCTGCTGATGTAAAGTGTGATGTGTCTGTCACTTTGACTCACTGTCAACAGTCCTTGCCCCTGTTAGATGCCTCACCTGCTGCTTGGATCTGGCCCGTAGTGTGGTGAGAAGTGGCACAGACAGTTTGGTGTCATGTTGTCCCGAGTTCACATCATTGGCTGCTGGCAACACGGCCACGCCTACTGTGAACATTCATGACCAAAATATTGAGATTACTACGCTGGTTGCCGGTGGGTGTGCATGCACATGTCATTTTTTTCCTCTTGGAGTAACATTACTCTCTGCTGCCCAGCCGCCCTTGTGCACATGAAAGGATGTTGTCCAATTTAAATGCAAATTTCCTCATGGCAGGAGAGTCACTATTTGGGTAACATAGGTTTCACGATGTAGATTAATTTGGTTTAAATTGGTTTGATAATGCATTATTTGATAGAAAAAAATATATATTTTATAGTTTTCATTTGAAAATATATCAGATGATACTGACTGCTATGAGTAAATATCAGGAGGAAATGAAATAATTTGTCCACCAATGAGAATTTCTAATTAAAATTAAACAAATTAACAGAACACGATTTTAAACAATGCGGCTAACGTGATTGTGGAAGTTCAGTCTTAGCCTTGAGAATCATTTCTGTCAGGTACAGGGATAGTTTTGCTTTTTTTTTTTCACCTGTGGTTGCATGAGGTACTTGTGTGTTACCTACAGTAGACGGCCATCAGCGCACTTCAGGTTTGGAGAAGCAGACAGAAGACCCAGCATGGAAGTAGAGCAAAGCACTGCTGTGGACGGGGGCAGCAGAAAAACATGTTTGAGCCACATAATCCGCAAGTATTACGGTTGAGACAGTGTAGTGCCAGGGTAAAGAGATGTCTGATTGCAAGGTAACGCGGTGAAAACATGCTCACTGTAGTGTACTTTCAAACAGATGTTGATGTATTTTTATGTGGCTAAAACAAGTAGTGCAGCAGTGCTTTGCTCTACTTCCTTACCGGGATTTCTTCTGTCTGTTCAAACTTGGAGCGTGCTGACTACTGTAGCTAACACACTGACTATGCATGAGTACCTCATACAACCCCACTTCAAAAAAAAAAAAAAGCAGAGCTATGCCTTTAATCTCAAGGTTCATTTTTCTGGAGCTTTTCCCGGAGGTTTCACACAGTGTTTTTGGAACTTGCTGACTCATCATCTTTGCATGGTCTTGTGATCACACCAGTGGTCGTTCAGTACAAGGGGAAGACCTGAGCAAGTTCAATTGTCTGAAAGGGGCTATAAATCTTGAGTTTAGACTATTTTTTTTACCACAGAATACTGTTTTAACATGTTGAAACGATGCCAGTAATCAAACTGTCCCATAGCCAACTTAACTTATACCCTCCTCTCTCTTCCCTTGTCTGTCCGAAACATGAAAAATGCTAAAAAATAATAATGCTAAAGAAAATACCAATAATTACACAACATTATTTAACGGCAAAACTCAAATTTATATCTTTCTAAAATCATAACAAAACTGTATTAAAGCCAAGCAGCTTATTCACACTGCATGTAGCCTTTAAGAACAAAGGAACTTTTTTAGTCACTGACAGTATAAAGAATGGACCGTGTATCACCCACAGGTTTCTAAAGAACTGTTTTGAAGCTCCTAATCTGTAGCTTTGGCCACTGCCATGTTGGCAGTCCTGCTTTTTCCACTTCTTCCACACTCTTTTGCTACTCTAATGATTGGCAAAGACGTGGATCATTGGCGGACCTGAGGCAGGCTGAATGACATCTGGTTGCTCAAACAAGCCACATATAACGGCACCCACCTGTAAATCAAAGCAACCACGCTTTTAACTTTAAAGCCTGAATATAAAAAAGAAAGTTTGATGTAGTTTGACTTCTCAACAAATCTAAAAAAAAAGCAAGATAAAAAGAGAGAAAGAGATATGAACCGAAAGAACAACGCAGGTTAACTAGAAAAATAACAATTCATTTGCTGTTTTGTTTCAATGCAATTACATGCTGAAGCAGAAATAAATAACCATAAAATGTTCGGCTGCTGATTGTTACTTTTCTTTCTACCTTTGCTTCACTGTGTGAGCAAAATGAATGTTTTAATCTATTAGCACTACCAATCTTTGATCTTAATTTTTTGAAACGCGAGCAATAATAATGTGCAGGGACATTTGCTTCCTAGTTTAGTCTCTCAATTTAGTTCCTGGAACTGTTAGTTCAAAAAGGGACATTGGATTTGATTATCCATGATCATGGACAACTTTCACTGTTTGTTTTTCAGATGCAGATTTAGTCTGCATCTGCTAAAACATAGTTGAAGTAACCATTTTGGGATTAAGGACACCACATTATACTTTCTGAGCTTGGTAACCTTATACAAATGCCACTGCTAAAGTTCAACTGAGCTCTCCTTCCCTTGCTGAATGCATCCTGAGGGCAGTCCCAGGCACGTACACACCTCAGTATTTTAAGGCAACTCAACACCAAAGCACAGCTGATAACCACTCCTTCTTAATTTACAGAAGTAGGCACAACAACCTGTAACTTCAGTACTAGTTTTGGCAGTGACTCCTGTTGGCATAAATGAGTCATTTGTAGCACAGCTTAAAAAAGAAATCACGTTCTCTTCGTGTCTCCTGCCGACAAAAGTTCTGCTTGGTATTCGATGCTGATTTGACTGATTTGGCATACTGGTCTTCTCCTAATGATGATGTTTTACAATTAGCTGTGAAAACTGTTCGAATGTTTTCCCTCGTCTTGGCAACTGTTCTCGTTGGCAAAGTGCACTATGTTTAGAGAGTGAGTGTTCTTGGCCAAATCAACATTTATGATAGACTATCCCAGATGGGATGTTGCAGATGGTCGCATGATCTGGCCTCTATTGGGACAGTTTCAGGCCTACCCAAACAGCGTCCAATAATCATTTGTGAAAAATATGAGACTTTCCATGAAAGCGTGTGTGTGTGTGTTTGTGTGTGTGTGTGTATTTGAACCTTCTCTGCAATCAATAAAGATAATAGAGCTGTGAGTTTTTAAGATAATCAGATGTGTCCTTTCTCTCGTGAGTAAAAATTCAGATTCACACACCCTGTATCACTTCGTCTCTGCAGCATCCTCATGTAACACGCTCATAATTGCACACGTATGCACACACACACACACACAAAAACATGCACAGACAAAATCATTCATATCCGTTCAGACGTTTACTGCAGCTGTTATGTTTGTGGCACAGCCTAACTGCAGCGTTAATCATTTCTGCATGGTGGAGAAATCCGCCCATCCCTCTCACCCATCTCACAATTAATCCACATCCTCCACGCTTGGAAGGGTTAACACCGCGAGACGACAAATTATTCCCAACCGTCCAGGAACCCATGTAAGTGCCTCTCCGGCTACACACAGATTGATCGATTGCTTTGTTTATCAGTCATAAAACTATTAACAATCAATCTTTTAACCCCTCCCTTTTCTTCCATCTCCCTTTTCCAAGAGCAGTTTTTGTATATGGATGATTATACATTCATTAATGCATGGGTAGTTGTGCGTTAGTCAAATGATCCATGCGCAACTGGGATGCAGTGAACACAGATTACTGCGCAGATGCCCATTGAGGAATCTTTTAATTAACAGCATGGTTTACGTCTCAGGAAGGACCCCTTTGTGCACGAGGGGGTGTGTGTGGAAGCTTGGAGTGAAGGATGGAGATGGAGATGGAGATGGAGAGACGGGAGGAGGAGAAGAAGAAGGAGGAGGGTGACCCAATTCTCAAGGGAACTGATTCAACATGACAGCAATAAAAATAAAATGTTGAGACCTTATGCATGAGCTGCAACAGGATCTGTTCAGCAGAACTTTAGCGTGACCCTGCCGGGGTCAGACACCGTGTTTGATTTTTCTTTTTTTTTTTCTTTCTTTCTTTTTCTGTTTTTGGCAGCTTTAGCTCGAAGCCACGACTCTGCGGACTGACTCCAAGTTTCACTCTGTTGCATAACGTGCCACCACAGCGAAGAAGAAAAAACAGTTGTTGTTTTTGTCTGTGTACTTCAGCATCTTTGCATCTTTGAAAGACATGCACTTGGATTGTTTTTTTTTTTGTTTTGTTTTTTGTTTTTTTGTATGTACAGACAGGCCTGTCCATCCTCCTGCTGCCCAAACCTCCAATGGCATTGAATAATACATCCAGACATGCTGTCAGAGATCAGTTGACCCTGAAACTATTGGATTTCACATTAAAAGCCCCAGTGCCTCAGATGAGTACAGAGTTCTGCAGACAGTTTTGCTTATCTATGCTCAGACCTTGCCTGAGGGCGCATGGGTGGTGAGGTAAACGTGGCTTGAGTTATGGTACACATGTCCATCCAATTACTGAACTTGAGTGTTTTGACCGTGCAAATGAAAGATTAGGAGAACTAAAAACACACACAGTCACTCACAAGTGCTCAGGGGAAGTGTTTTGGGGTACTTTTTTTGAAAGATGGAAACAAGGCCAAACAGAAACAACACTATCATGGAGCTGGCAATAGCTCAGGGTTGAAACTTTTGATTGATTTATTTATTTCTTAACAAAGCATCACCTATAGGCGTGTATGCACCAGTGACTAATCACTTACAACAGGTAATTCCTCTTACCCGCTTGGAAGCTCTCATAACCGCGTCCTTATTGGAGACCGTGTTGCTTTGGATAACATCAATTATTGACACTAATGCTCAAGTCTTTGCCTCAGCCAGAGTGTCATGATCACTGGGCGGAGATAGAAATGAAAGATTTATCAGCGTGGTGTTGTACTGATGAAAAGCGTTCTTAAGAAGAGCTCTGTTTAAGAAGAGAGAGAGAGAGAGAGAGACAGAGAGTGTGTACTCCAGTAGGGATTAGATAACATGAGTTCATGAGGTTTACCGTTATGTTTCCTCCCTGAGGCGGATGTGCTAGCATTTGTGTCTGTGGATGACTCGCTCTCTCTCACACACACACACACTCTAACCTCACTTAACCATCTGACCTCCCTCTCTGTCCTGTCAGCTCGGCAGCAAAGACAAACAACATGTAATGTCTCTTGAAATCTCTCTTCTTCTTCTTCTTCTTCTTCTTCTTCTTCTTCTTCTTCTTCTTCTTCTTCTTCTTCTTCTTCTTCTTCTCATCTTTTAACAATGTCAACTTAATTGAATCTAATTTAATTCAATTAATCTGGAATGCTCAGCTCATGCGCTACTGCTGCTGCGGCAGATGACATCCAGCCATTCTGCCGCCGCCGCCGCTGCCGTCGTGGGTTGTTGCTGTTTGTTTCTCCTGCAATTTCCCTGCAATCTTTTTGCACGCTTTGACTCCCTTCACCGCTTTCTTTTTTTTTATTTGTGTCATGTCATCGAAAGAAAGACAAGAGGAAACTGACGGAGATTAAAAAAACATGACGAAGAGGCAAAGGGAGAGCAGAGGAGGCGAGTTCGGAGAGAATCACAGAGTGTGCGATGAAAGCTGGAGATAAAGTACTTCTTAAAGTTCTTGGCGTCAGACGAGCTGGTAATTAAAACTATGGGAGACTTCTCTGAAGGGATATGCGCACAGCTGAATGCAATTCAGAGCGAGGGATCAACAAATGTTATTGGACCATATGGAATATGTACTCGCTTCTGATGCTGATTGATTTTTGTTGCTCTCCTCCTTTATGCATTCTGATTCAATTGCAGCTAATGGATAAAAGCAATTCCTCTGTTTTGACTCTCCCCTTGCCTCTTTGACTAATTTATCACACAAGACCTTGCCTCGCTTTTCAGAGCCTCACAGTTAACTCTGAACCTGTCCCGCTGCCATTTTCTGCCCTGACGTCTGACTTGTGTGAGGCTAAAGTGTGCGCCAATAAGGGAGTGCTGCGGTGAATAGTGGCAGCTAAAGAGGCACGGGGCTTAGCCGATCAGTAAGACACAAACTCCTCACACCAGCGAGATTTCAGCCCCAGCTTAAAGGCTCCAGGGGAATGGATTTGGACTAACATCACATGAAATTGCTTCTTCAAAGTCCCCTTATCTAGGCACAGGGAAAATCTCAAAATGGTTTTGCAAGTGGTTTTACTGCTAAAAAACATGCAATCACGTTTCACACTTTTAAATTACATACTTAGCTATTTTCTTTAGCGGGGCATTGGGTCAAGTGCTTAAAGATTTGTCCCCTTTCAGTCCTTCTCAAAAAGGTGCAATATTCGTGTTATCTTACTTTCACAGCCAGACGACTGCCCATTCTCAAAATGCATATTTCTGGCAGATGAATACTGATGAGCATTACAGACGTACAGTACATGAACACACACGCGCACACACACATATGGTGGTCTAGTCCCTGTGTGATTGAAATTGCGCACACAAAAACAAACTCTGAAAAGGGATGATGGGACTCAGTTCCCCATCTGAGAGACTTAAACTTGACTAATCTGATAAGTACAGAGCTGAAACCAGCACTGTAAGCTGACTGTTGTTTGTTCACCTGAAATATGGGACATCAGCAGTATTTATAGTTAAAGCCATGATTTCTGCATACTTGACAGTCCCATTTCCCAAAGGATGCCCAACATTCTCACATGGAGGAATCGAGTCACACGCACCGTTCAAGTGATGAAGTTCAGAAATGAAGTCATGCATCATTATTGCAGCAACACTCACGAGGGATTTCTTTACTCTGATTACAGGTGTGATGGTGATGTGGCTACGCACGTGGCGCTGGCATCACCACAGCCCCTATAATCAAGGTGGTGATTGGCCTCTTGGGGAAACTCTGACTTTAAATTCCAACACATGTCACCGAGTGAACAGTGAAGAAGAAATGTTTCACTAACTGAGAAGAATATTTGAATCCTCAATCTGATGTTGAGGATCAGATTTAAGCCACTGTATATCTTGTTGTGATTGCAGGACTATTACATAAGGGCGCTCCTGTATAAAATAGGTCATGGGAACATCCAGTGAAGTCCAGCCGTGAGGATTTTCGGCCATCCAGGTCATAGCTGTTTCACAAATTATCAGCTACAGGCAGACATTGCAGGCAGTTTCACAACAATTCACACCTTACAGTATTTCGTGTGGCCACAGTTTCATGACTGCCTTGTGACCTTAATGACTCACATATGACTTCAGCCAAACCCTCATATGATGGGCGTGTGTAACCACCAAAACAGTCTGTAAAGCCTTGTGTTGAAGAGTGTTGACCAATCAACAAAATCAAGGTGTCCAATATTATATAGATTAGCACTAAATCGATGTCCAGTAAAGGTCTTCATGGGTGGAAAACCTACCTGGACCCATTGTGCTTAAAAAAAGCCATTAAGCATTGCACTCCTACAACAATGTCAGATTCTACTACAGTGCAACAGAACCAGACATATCATTTTTTATTCCTTTCCTATATCAAAGTCCCTGATGCCTACATTACCCACAATGACTGGACTGACTGGAGCCAGTAGCCTTGAGCAGAGATGTGGAGTGGGTTACATAGGCCTGGTAAGCTTACTTTTTTTTTTTTTTACAGTTTCAAACTTGTAGTCTTCAGACTGAACCGATGCTGACATCACTTTATCAATTTATCTGACTCCACACAGCATCCCGTGGAGCCACAAAATGCTTTGTACAACTTTTCACACATGCAGTAGCACTCAGACTTGTTGTGTAAAATCAGTCGAGCTCTACTTTAAATTGATTTACAAAAAAACTTATCCAGGAGAGACCCAGGCACAGTCAGACCTGACCCGAAAACAACTCAAGGATAATTAGAGCTGATCCTAAACGCAGCGGGCCTGAACAGACCGTAATAGATATAGAACACCAACACTGGCAGCAGCAGTATGAATTAACAAGCACTTGAGGTCAAGCAGCAGCATAATAGACATAATAATGTCCTAAAAACGTTGTAAAATTATGGACGCTTATAAAAAAAAAAAGTAATTAACATGCTTAAAAGACTAATTTATAAAAATAATTCTATTTTCACCTCTTGTACTGAGAATAAAACTGCAGCCAACTGGGCCTTGATTGAAGGTCATAATATTATGACCAAAAATAGTTTTTCTCCTGCTGTGATTATGACCTGAGCTGATAGTGAGCGCGCTCAGATCCATTAGGCTCCATCAGGCTGATTATGAGTTGGACCTCGTGTTTCCCTCAATAATGAGATGATGCTGTAAAGAATATGATTAGGAGTCTCTACGTGTGGTAAACTAGTAAATATAAAAGTGACATCTGGAAAATGATCAGTATCCCTTGTATCAGTGAGTGCATGATACCGTATACATTCAGGGATTTATAAGCAGTAATCTCTGACGCATCAGACAGTAAAGCTAAAGAATTTGTCCAGACGATGCTTGGTCGTTTCCAAGAACTCATATTGATCCTTGCTTACTGAGCTGATGCCCATGGACCTCTGAGCCAAAAGAGCATCCAGTGGTTGATTTTCACAGAAACTGTGCTGAATAAACAGGTGAGTGGACCTCAGTGCAGGTTAGGGCCTAAACTATAGTGAATCCTAATTAGCAACACTTAATCGAGAGAATTTAAAGCAAATTCTTGCCACTTGTTTGACTTTCAAAGGGTTTTGTTCTTTTCTCTTTTGGTTCAGCCGTGGTGGCTGTTGCTGCTTATTCAAACTGCCCATATCCTAACAAAGCAGCTTCTATGTTTGGTGTTACAAAAGCATTTGAAATACCTAGATTTAGATTAAATCGTTATTGTGAAATAGGAACTGGCGACTGAACATAACAAACTGACACTCATTCATGAAAATGAGATCTGAATATGATATAACTGTTACATTCTTGCAGCATATCTCTGACACAATTTCAGCCTGAGCTTTGGTCTGGCTGCGAAGAGAGCAGAAGTTATTATAGAAAGAAAGAGGTTAATCCATGGAGGATCTGCTTACTGTCACATCATTCACTTAATGTAACAGCAGGACTCTTTCTCTCTCTCTGTCTATGTGTGTGTGTGTGTGTGTCTCTCTCTCACAGTGGTTATATATGTACCACAGATTCAGATAGAACATGACTCATCACTCCTCCGCTGTCCTCGGCTGTTCACCACTTTTGATCCTAAACTGGTAAGCGAAAAATTATTCCTAAAAAATAAAAAAAAGTGCAAAGAAGTGACACTGGAAAGAGCACATTTTTGATGAACACAACGACGCACCCAATCCAGGGTGTAACCCTCCTGTTGGCTTAACGTGTTGAATAACCTGTGTTGCATAACTGAGGTCAGATATAAAAAGAAGAGGCACATCATCACCTAAAACACACACACACACACACACACACACACAGTCATTTCATGCTCTATCTGGGTCACAGAGTACAAGAGAAATAATAACACAGAAGTCATTTCAGATTACATAGCTAAGATCAATAGCCCTCACTGTCTGAGCATGAAAGCTTCATTTTGCCTTGGCCTTCGCATGAAAAGGGCTGATTGTTGCTGGGATTGACTGTTTTATGGCATGATGATGATGATGTGTCCCACACACACAGACCCACACAGGCAGATCCACTACACACACACACCAAAATATACATCACATAGACACGGCGTCATCAAATTGAAACAAGATTGCTAAACAGGATACAGACACACCTCATACAGACAACCACACTGAGGCATGAAAGTACATTAACAATGACACGATACTTTGAAGAGAAAAAGTCCACTGTGTGACCTCTTGAGGGTTTTTTTTTTTATAACACCTCTGTAAAACAAACGGCACAAATTAATTAAAGGGTTGGTTTGACTTTTGAGACTTTTTGCCAAGAGTTAGAGGAGAACATTGCATAAAGGCTGGAAGAACAGTTAGTCTGGTTTTGTCCACAGGTAAAATAGTTTGCTAGCTCTAAACTTAGTGAGCTTTCGAAGTGTTGGCAGGCAGATTTTGTTTCCCTTTGTTTTTAAAGCTCCTAATGGCTCAGCCCCCCAGTATTTAACCGATCTTCTTTATATCCACACCCCCGCCAGAGCACTGAGATCCTCTAGCCAGCTGGTTGCCCCTAAATTAAAACTAAAAACCAAAGGTGACCGAGCCTTTGTGGCAGCAGCCCCTAGGCTCTGGAATAATTTGCCCTGGTACATCCAATCTGCTGGATCATTTGAGGTTTTTAAATCCCTAAAAACACACTTTTTCTCCCTGGCTTTTAACCAAACTTTAGCACCTTAGCATTTGTCTTAACCCGTTGTAATTATGGCACTTTATGTATTATATGTATATTATTTGTATCAACCTGTACAGCACTTTGGTCAACCTCAGTTGTTTTTAAATGTGCTTTATGAATAAAGTTTGAGTTGAGTTGAGAGAAGGATATCTATTGCCCCCTGCTTTTTATTTTTATGCCAATCTAACTGGCTCTAGCTTCATATTTAGCACTTAAGTGAACGATATCCTTCTTCTTCAAGTCCAAGTCCCAGCAAAGTAAAAAATAAAAACAAGTCAAACTATTACTCTAGACCTGTAATAACTTGTTCCTTGGCCATGCAGTCATTGGGGAGCAAGTTTGCAAAGTATTTAGCAAACAGTTGCCTCTTTACACATCTGGCTGGTATTTAGCAACATTATCAATCAGTTAGACTTGTGTCTCTGTTCAGCTTCCACATTCGCTTTTCTTGTAGCTCTGTCTTTGGACTCCACCACCTCCTAAAAAAAAACTCTTAAAGACCCTTTAACTGCTAAATGTGTCATCTGTTTGGGGCTGAGCAGGTAGCTTACAGGGTTTTTTTAAAAAAAGCTTTTTCTCGCAGCTCCCTGAAAAAGGTACTATGAGCGTGGTGCCAGAGAACCGAAACAGTAGAATTGCGTGCCAGAAAACTAAAGCAATGACTTAAAAAATGCTGAAATGCTCTGGAAAGCTGAAAGGATCTGCAGAGCCTAGTGATAATTCTCTCTCTCTCTCTCTGTGGGTTAGGGTTAAAAGGTCACTAAGAGCGGCTACTTTCACATTACATATTTGATCTAGTGTTAATAAAAAAACATCGATTATAGCCCCTTTAAACATTCATTAAATCTAATTATCAGTAAATCGTCTTCACTGATGCACATACAGTAGATTTATGGTGCTACTTTGCACACATGTACAGCAGATAAGGAATATTGGCGAAGATGCAATATTCTATTGATGTAATCTTGCAGCTTTTTCCGTTCGAACAAGCATAAAAAAAACATATTTTCTTCATTTTGTGGATTAATTCCAGCTGTGTGGTTCTATTTTAACCCTGGTTTGTTAATTTGATTGTCTTTTATTAGATATGAACGCATGTCCACAGAAGTGAATTGAGACACTTCGGACTTTAGCCAAGGAACAAGTGATTAGATTTTAGTAGTTTCTATTAGGCAAACTTGATTTTTGTAGTATAACCATCAAACAAACACAGATAGAAACTTGACTCCTTTCCTTGATTTATATTATTAGGACTGCCAAGAACTCAAATTGGCAAAAAAAAAGAGCAATGACATGGTGGATGTTTGTGCTTTATGAATTCCTTCAAGCTCAAAGTATGGACCCTTTTCCCCATATTCAGCTTAGAAAACCGTTGGCAGTCCTCGTACCCCGTGTCTTCACCTCTCATCTAATTCTTCTACGTGCACACACACACACACACACATGCACGCACACAAACATTCCTGCTTTGATACAAATCCCCGTGGTGAGCTTCTATCATCTCCAGCAATAACGAGCTGTCATTGGCCCTCAGTGATGTATCTGTCTGAATGTGTCAGCGAGCAAGCAGCCTGACTGAACGTTGGGCTAAAGCAGTTCTCCACTTCCAAGGCCTGCCAGTCAGCGCTGGGGGCACCTGAGACAGCCCTGTGTTGGTGAGGGATCACTTCTGAAGGCTGACACTGGATCAGAGACGGGGGAGAAAAAAGCCATGTCGACGTTTGACCCCACCCTCATATGCAGTAAGAAAAAAAAAAAAGAAGAAGTTGGGGGAAGACAGAGTAAGGTGATGAGGTACTGACAGCTAAATGCCAAATAGGTTGTCTCAGGAGGATTTGATATCTGACCGGCTCCTATTTTAAAGATAAGAGACAGGCATCTGAGTTATTAAAGTTTTAGTGTACTGTATGTATATAAACATTGCATTAACAGGGTGAAATGAGTTTAAACTAAGTCAGGGGGCACCTTGGATATACAGAATCTGAATGTCACCGTGATACAAGATAAACCTAAATAACCCCCTCGCAGATAACACCCAGATTCAGCCATCACAACACCTACATGTAATATATTCCCTCCACATTGCATGAGATATATTATCTAGCCTTTCTTATTGTGTCGGTGATAAATGCAGCACACATTAGCTCCACCAAATGTGTTTCTCCTATTTCCACAATAAAGGGGGCCTTACTTTCCTCTGACCTTCAGCGGGCTGCAAAGCCAGCACAAAATATGCATTTAGAAGAAGCAGCAGGAGTGGATGTGAGGGTTGCAGGAGATTGCTTTCTTTTGTACGGCGTCATGCAGGAACATGCATCACTGTCCGCCTCCAACAAACAGCCAGTAATATGCAGAAATATTAAGTAGGATCAGCAAATAAATATATGGAGTGGAGCTTGCGCTGTGACAGATGTTGGCTATTTGCATGGAGCTCCTCTGTCATGTCATTAGCCAACTCTCTCAGCCAAGCAGGCAAAATGAATGAACTTGCTTCATGGAACGATCGGATATTCAAGCTCGCGCGTGGAGTTTGAGGTGCTTTGTGCGATCGAGGGAGCTCGTGGCCGAATGGAAGACCTGTAAAGTATCTACAGGCTCTGCGACCAGGTGTTTGTTCATGTGTGAGTGTATCAGAATGAGTGTGTGTATTTTTCATGCTGCTGACCTGGCGGCTATAACTCTTTCTTTGGTATGGGGAGAGAGGCATGGGTCCATTTCAACCTCTGAACCCGCTGTACAGCACCGCGCTTTAACATTTATGTGGTGTGTGTGTGCTACTTCATAACGCACACGTGGGCACACGCAGACACACGCGTATGTGGCACATGGTGTATGGTTTCTGCATTTCTTACTGTTTCTGAGAAGGCAGCAGCATGGTGTATTAAAGATTGATTTAGGCAGTGAAGCGGAGAGTCTGTGTTCACTCAGTTCTCCGTGTTCTCAGGGTCAAGGCTACTGAGTTTCATCCCGTTGAAAACATACACCCTACTGTATGGCTTCAGGGACACTACATCTGACCTCCACCTAGCTGAACATAAATGAGTAAAGAGAAAATACAACACAGAACAATCCCCTTTATTAACCCCCCCAGGAGCATACAGCCTCTTACAATCAGCTCCAGCATTGTTCATGCCGCTCAACGTATCGAGCACGTCGCCGACGCGCCTCGCAGTCTACTCTAATGGCGTGGGTCATCAAGCACTATTCAAGATGGGGGGTGGGAAAAAAAAAGAGAAACAAGTATTGATTTGAAAATGTCTTGTTCTGTTATTTTTAAAAGCTTTCATCTGTGGCTTTTTTTCTTTTTTCTTTGAGGGCCTCGGGACATGGTTGGGAAGTTTATAGAATAGGTCTGTGATCAGTGTTTTCTACCTGTGTGTGTGTGTGTGTGTGTGTGTGCATGCTCATGTATGTATCAAATCTTGTCGGCTGCAGAATACATATGAGGAGGCAGGAGAGTCATATATCTGACAAAGTGCAGCCAATAAAGTATAATTCATGACTGTTACAGTGCCTGTGGATAGTAGTCATTACTCTTGTGTTGGTGTGCGTGTAGTATATCAGGCCTCAAAACAACAGCCCTCATCACTATATTGATTGCCTGACACCTTCTAAAACATGTTTCTTTTTGTTGTTGTTGTTGTTGTTCTTTTTTTTTCTTGAGAGCAACAGAGTGCAAGATAGAGAGAAAAGACTGAAAGAGAGAAAGACAGATGTTGGAGGAGAGGTGGAAAAAGCGACTCTCTGTCTTAATACTGCTGCAGCATGACTGTTGTCTGGGTAGTGTAGGCGTTCTCATGCCACCAGTACAAACTATACTGGTACTTCCACATAAACTCTGTCACAGGCTAATCCAAATCTTCAAGCCAGTTAGTATTGCGTGAGATATACAGTATATGTTGTCCCACCCTTCAGTGTCCTCCATTTAGAAAGTGCCTTTTTTCTTTTTTTTTTGTGCACACAGTACGCAGCATTGTTTTCTAATGGCAAGAATTTCTTGCGCAGGCCACAGTCGCTTCTCTGTAGACGCGCTGCTAATGTGTTGCATGTGAAAGAAACATTTTCATGTGATCATCATCCATCTTTTTCTTTCATGAAGTTGTCCCTTGAGGAAAATCGCGCTGTCTGTGGCGTTTTCTGTCAGCTTTCTTCCTCAGTGTTTGTGTCTGCTTTGGTGTTTCGTCGTCAGTCACAGTTCATGTCAAATCGTAGCACTTGATAGACGTGTATGAGCTGGTGGTGACAAACGCCAGCCTCTTACTATAGTTTATTTGACAAGTATAGCTCCCAAATCAGAACATGTTTTTTCTGCTTTTCTATTTTTGTATTACCATGCAAATAGTATTATTTCCATTTGCCCTAGTGCTGCCTCTGCTCCAATTATGTGTTTTCATAGAGACAATTTGTTCAGAAGAAAGTACTTCTATTGTAACTTTCACAACAAGGTCTGTAACACAACACAGCACACAAACAAATGTTGATGTCAGTGTTTAAAGCACCTCAAACAGAAGTTTACTTGAAATTGGGAATTGGAAGTAGAAATCTTGAATTATGCTTTTCAGAAAAGAAAAACATTTTCTATATTTGGTGTGGATGTGCACAAAGTTTTGGCCAAGAAATAGTCCAGTACATCACCCCGATGAAACAGCAACTTATTTTAGTAAGCTTTAGAGTTAGCGGTGGGATGATTTTGTTACCTTTGGACAGATCCAGGCTAAGTGCCTAAGTTGACTACACAAACAGTCCAACTGTCAAACTAATTCAAGACACATATTTACAGCGGTTATCTTAATACCTGGGTGAGGTTAAAAATAAAGTGTTTCGTCAAACAGACGACACACCTCCAGTCTTTATTTTATTCATAACTGTAACAAACTGTAATGACATTTGCTTTTGTCAATCAAGTTATCAGTGCTGAGCCTGTTAAAGTTCCCTGCCAGTCTTAAATGACTGGAAAGTTAGTAGACATCTCACCCGTATCTATCTCTAAAACTTTTTGCGGGCCCAAATGATCACAAGCCACTAAAAGCAAATTTCATCCACCCAATTAAACAAAAATTTGCCCAGTTGGCCGGAAAACTAATCTAGTAATACTGTCTGTGCGGCTAACTGACCCCTTAAAAAGTACTTAAACTTGATATTGGGCACTTAATATCAGTCACACATTATATTTGGATGTTATGAAATGATGCACGCATAGCTATGGGTGACTATTGTCGTCCATTTAGGTGCCGTGTTTACGCAATTTTACAGCTGCAGTTTTGCTGGTCCATTCTTTTTCTGCTGCAGGCTGTCGTATCAATTTATTTTCAGCGTCAACATATTTGCTGGGTGTCACTTCACGTTCTTCCTCTGATCAACACCGTATTTAGATTTTTTCCTCATTCCGTCTTTCTTCATTTAATCAACCCCCCCATGGACTGTTCATGGACTTGATGGAACCATTTTTATGCGTTGGCTGATATACGGCCACATTAAAGATGGGTGCTTTCCATTTGACGAGCGTGGTTTAATCTAAATCAAGATATGGGTCCCTGGAGGCCAGTGCTGTAATCATGTCAAACTGGCGATACCCCTCACTGTCACTCTCTCTCCATCTCGCTTGATCATCATTTGCATTGCAATTATTGGGCAGATTTAGATGGTATCTGGTTCTTAGGTAATCAGGAGGAGAATGGGATTAGATGTAACGTTATATGGTTATGTTGTTAATCTCAATGAGTTTGCATCACGTAGCTCATCTTGCTCTGGGATATACAGGATGACATCTTGATTTTTGGCTGGTTCAAGGTTAAATTATAGATTTAAAACAAAAGAAAATGAAAGAGAAAGATCTCTGAAGTGAATAAAAATAATAACTGTGACTGGAAGTGTATGTTGGGGTTGTAGAGGTTGCAGTGCAGACAATTACTCACACAATAAATGAGTTTTAATGTGCGAGCATATATACAAGCTTGCATGCAGCGATATTATAAAGTCTCTATATTACTTAATCAAGCAGTCATGTTAATTGTGTAATAGGCTTGTATATTTCCATGCTGTCTCATCTCATTTACATATTTACGCCTGTGTTAATGAGGAGGGCTAGATTAAAGAGGGAGAGGAGGGGTACGTAAGTGGCTCCTCCCTCAATATCGCTGATTTATTTATACTCATTAAGCTGAATTGCACTGATCTACATTCCAATCTGTAATAAGGAAAGGATTGTATTAAATTTCATGGACGTATCACAGCAAACCATACTGTCACGGATGACACGAGTAGCTTTCGTGCATACTTTAAATTAATAGATTATAAAGACAGATGGAATATCCTGTTGAGGTAACGTGTTAATATGGCAAAATGGGAGGATGAATGAATGAATTCTTGAAAATTAGAAGTGGATGGAGTGAAGACTCCTTCAGCGGAACGTCATTGCCGCAGGGCTGCTGTTAGAAACGAGCCTGTTCTCTCCGGGCTGTAGCAACGATGCAGAATAATGAAAATAAGTGTGTCCATTAGACCAGTTAATCTTATTTGGCCTGTAACATTGGTCTATGTTTTCATCCCAGACTAAAGGTCCCTTGTTCTCTGTTCTTTTTTATGCGCACATGTACTGTAGAGGGTCACAAACCACATGCACGCACGCACACACAAAGAAACACATGCACAATCCCAGCCTTCATGCAGACACAGTGATTTAGCAGTCTCACACAGACAGTGGCTTCACTCCTCTGTTCTCTTGCCTCGCCACTTCTCCCTCCTCCTCCTCCTCCTTTTCACAAAACAACACAGGACTCTTCTGAGCACCGAGGAGAAAGAGCAAAATTTACAAGAGGAACACAGGGGATCAGTGGTGCTGTTGTATACTGGCGAACAGCACCCCTTTGACTGGGAACCAGAGGTCAGGGCATGACTCCCAAAGCCTGCTGGGTTCTTTGGTGTCTGTATGTCTGTGTGTGTGTCTGTGCGTAAGTGTTTGTGCATGCATGTGTTTCTGTTCCTTGAATGTGTGTGTTGGCATTTGGATGTGTGTTATCCTTAGGGTGCTAATGTTGCGGGGAAATCACAAACTGTTTTTGTGGCAAACAGGAGTCACATGACTGCACAGCCTGTGTGTAATCTTTTTTTTTTTTTTTACACACTGTAAACTATAGTATTTGGCTTGTGTTGGTGTGTGATGTGCTAGCGTGGCATAGGGATGAACGGTTTGCTTATGTACGTTGAGTGACATTGAGAGATATTCTCACAACACAGTCGCACATCACTCCACACCAATTCATAAGTAGCTTATCGTCTTTAAAACCAGTAAATAGTGGCAACACTCAGAGTTTAATAAGATTAGAGCAGTAATTTTCACCAAAGTGCCCCCTGAAGACAGGGTATTTTTGGTCTTTTTTTTTTTTTTCCTACACAATTATTCTCTCATCAAAGATTGGTTCTATTTTGGAGAACATTTGAAGCCTTGAGTGATAGCATGTGTTATGGTAGCAATAGCCAAGCGAAGACATCTGCATCCAATTCTACACTTCAAATACTGCCTATTCTATGTATACTGACTGCATGCAGATGTAGGAAGTAGGGCAAAAGATAGGTAGGTAGATGTAGGTTCAGCTTGTAGTATAAAACACAGGATGTAATATGTAGAAAGCAGACGCATGAAGAGTAGATATAGGGTGCAAGGTGTGTGTGATGTAGGATGACAGAACCTTTGGATGGGAGTGTATGTAGAGTGGATGATCCTTTACTGGATTTGCGTAGGACACAGGACATAAGGCAGGATGTATGAAGCCGTACATAAGACATATAATTTGATTTGATTTGAGGTCTAAGATCTAAGACACCACAAGTAAATAGGATGTATGTTGCAAGACAAGTTGTATATATTGATAACTAACTTTGTATTCAGAGCATGCAGCAATGTTTTAAAGTGTAGAGACTTGGGATATAGTATGAATGATGGATTCTACAGTAGGCTCTATATTCAACAGTGTCGAAAGCTCTATCTATAATACATGATGTAGGAAGTGTGTTCCAGGAGACAGCATGTGGAAAAGAGAAAGAGTGTAGTATTTAGGATTGTCAGCATTGGCAAGAAGTAAACAGATGTGGGGTGTTTGGACCTGAGCTTGTGTTTCACAGGTCCATGCAAACATGCAAGATAAAAGATGCGGGTTATGCTCTATTATATATTTGGTATATGGTTGATTTGATGTAATATTTTGGATCCACCAAGCACAAAGAAGAACATACAGTGTTCTTGGAACTGAATTGATTAAGATATATGAAATGCAATACACATAAAAGATGTAGGACATAGGGCACATTGTATAAGCTGTATAAAGACCTCACTGAATATATCTGATTTGTAGTGTAGCTTCCAAATAAATTATAGAGTACTGCTACTCAAAGAGTGATCATGATTGACCAGTGCAGGGTTGTTTATTCTACTCAAACACTGTCATTAAAATTGACAATAAAGACTTTTCCTTCAGCAACACAAATGATAATAGAGGTTGACTGTTTCTAAATGCATCAACACAGGGTGCAGAACATCAAAACACCATTTGGAGACGCGGAGATGACATAAAGCATGGAGACATCCTCCATAACGTCTGCGTGGATGAACGGATGGATGCAGAGCAGGAGCTTACAGGGCGTGGAAGTGTGTCATTTCCCGTCTGTATACCAAAAGGTGTAAGTAAGTAATGGGTGCTAGCTGTCTTCTAACATCCCCATCATCACTATAGTCAGTACCTATACGACATACACACCCATACCTGCACATACACACGCAAATGCAACCTGAAAGCACTTTCATGCCACAAAAAAAAAGCAAGTGTTAAAGGCAAGAGCCTGTGGGGTCAGAAGTCATCAGCTGAGGGGCCTGAAATCATGTCAGAATGCACTTATCCTATCCAAACCCTCACATGTGCAACCCGTTTTTTTATTACTCTTAATTCCTTTCAGAAATGGTAGTCAGGAAACTCTTATTGATATATACCTAGTGGCAAGGTGATAGTCCCTGTCCCTTCTTAATTCAGTCCTTCCAGTCATCCAGGCTGGCTGAGTGCTACCAGCGGGGCAGTGATGGATGACGCAAGGCTCATTAGGATAAGACAACAAAATCAATAGACCGAGTGCAGAGGTGTCAGCGCCTCAGACACGCCAGTAAAAAAGCACATTGATAGTGTATTCGCTGGCAGTGAAGTGTATCTGAGTTTTGGTGTTTGCGAGTGTGTACCTGTGCCTTGTGTGTGTGGCTGTGGATGGGGAGCGGTTATGGGGTGAGTGATTGATGCTGATGGATATGGATAATGAATAAACTCAAATATAAGAGCAGTCAATGGGAGGTTTGTGTGTCCATGTTTGAGTATGAGATGAAAGGAAAGAAGGAGGCAGGTTTAGAGCTGCTGCTTGCCACACAAACCATATTCTCCTTTTTTTTTTCCTTTTTTTTTTAAACCATGATATTAAAAAGTTAGTGAACTCATTCTTCCTCTACTGGATAAAGATACGGTGCCATAAACAGCCCATTGTCTTAGATCTGCATCAGCTCTTATCTGTGACAGAAACTGTCTGCTCTCCTGTCTGGGAACTTCCTTTATGCTCCAAGGTATATTACCATACTGTGTGCTGCAAAAAATATCCACCGAAACAATTCATTTAGTTGAGGTTTGACACTACAATCCTCTAAATTCTTATCTTCATGAAAAAAACCCACTGCCTTCTCTTCTCTATATCTTGATTTTAAGCTTCAATTCCTTCACCGTACATGTCCAATCTACCTGATTCTGCTCTGTTTCAGTATAATTAACACACCTTTACAAGCACATGAAGCACATGCAGGGCTTAAAAGATGTCAGTAAGAAAAATTGGAAAAAAGGTACAGCTAAACCTTTGTGGTAGTTACTTTTAAACAAAAAAAAAACATCATTCACATCTAAAGCTAATCACAGAACTTAGGTGTGCATAAAGAGTGGCAGGTACAGCTAAACATATTTATCCTACATGGAGAGTTTGTAATAAGTCCTAATATTTTCTGATGAAGTTTGGCACTAAATAGATCATTCCCAAATGATTACTTCCATTTAATTTCTGGCGTAACCCAGAAGCTCTTTCAGGCAGCACGAAGCGGGTCAGCTCAACATGCAAAAATGTGAAATATAAACAAATTATTGCCGAAAAGACAAACATTTATTTGGGTTTACTTGACAGCGCATCTTTAGGAGGACATTCCTTCACATCAGCTGCTGATAAACTCAACATACTTTGTCTCTAGTTATCTTATAATAAGCACCAAATTATAAAATTCTTTCCTGAAAACTTCCTAGGTAATTACAGGGAAAGAACATACCTCTACCATAACGTTTTACTCATTTTTAAAGTCATTTTTTTTAGACATAAAAGCTGCAACATAAAACATGAGGAACAACAACTTCTCCCCGTGGACATTTTTTGCAGTGGGCTCAAAGTGATAGCGGCTTCTTATCTTCAGGAGGTAGTAATTTATGGTTGCACACGCTGCCACCGAGATGCGTTAATGCTTATCTGTTGTTCTTGCAGTCACAGGCCTGCACACACATGAACTGAACACGCACGCACGCACAGACACACACGCAGCGAGGGAGGTTGTGGGGGTAGATAGTTGTTGACAGTTTGCTGTTTGTGGTCTCACATGTAGCAGATGTCTTCCTGTGTGAGACTCTGCAGTTTGCTGTTGAACCAGAGCCTTAATGATTCCCTGATTGACGAGAAGCGCCACTGCAGCAGACTGTGGACGGTTACTGCTGCACTTCATTCCGAGGGAAATAGTGAGGGTTAATATCAGCCTTTCTCTCTCTTCTACTACCCTGTTCTCATCCAGATTATGGACTTGAATGACTTTCTCAGTATTAATGGAATTTCCGAGTAAAGTTCATTCAATGGATCTGCACTCTACTCCTCTAACAGGCCAGTAATTGAATTGAAATCAAGCCTAATTGGATTGCTGTAGGAATGCCACTGAACAGTGTGTCTTTTCCTAGGAAGGGGGACTCACAGCATAGGACACAGGGTGTGTGTGTGTGTGTGTGTGTGTCTGTGAATGGGACTGGAGATGGAGATGAGGCGACACTCAGCGATGAATTCGATTAGACTAATCATTTTCACTATGAGGACTCCGATTTGGTGCTTCGTTGTGGAGGACGGATCCCAGTGTGCCGGTAACATGCTGACAGTCAGCAGAAGCCAGACCTCGCTCCACCCCGCCGTCACATCACACAAACAAATGAACTGAACATCCTGTACGAGACACAGTTTGTGCAGCAACCGCCTGCATGCAGCACTTTTACACAGTGCACTGTGAAAACACAACCTGCCTCTGATCTGATCTTCTGTACTGTGATTTGCTGAACTGCACTTTAACACTACTGCTGTGCACTCACGCCTCTCTGCTGTACAGTATTCTGCTGCTCTTTACTTCTGTTACACTGTATTTTAAGCCTCCTCATTCTACTTGACCCCTTAGTATTTTACTCTCTACTGTACTCTACTTTAATTCATTCTACTCTCTACTTTATTTATCCCTACCGTACAGTACTTTACTCTACTAGTCTTTACATTACAGTTTTAATTTACTCTACACATACTCTAATCCACAGCACTATACTGTACTCTGTTCTTTACTTTTCTACTCTATATTCTACTATGTTCTACTCTACTGCTCTTTAAGTTACTTTGTTGTACTCTCTCCTCTTTATTTTCCGATTCTGATCCACTATTCACTCCTTGCTTCTTTGCTGCTCTGCTCCTTCTTATACTCTGTTATTCTAGTTTAGTTAGTTAACTCTATTCTAAACTTTACTCTGCTCTACTCATCCCTACTCTACTTTTTCCTACTCGATACTATACTGTGCTAAACTCTATTACGCTCTACTCTACTCTATACTGTACTAAACGACTGCTAAACTATAATTTGCAGTTATGTACTTTATTCTATTTATTTCTACTCTACTCCTCTCTCTACTGTACTCTACCACCCTATACATTAGTCCTCTGTACTCGACCCTTCTACTCCACTCTACCCTTTTCTATTCCTCTGTAATTTACTCTAGTCCTCTGTACCACAGCATGTTAAACTCTATTCTTCTGTACATACCTCCTTTCCATTGTACCTGAGTACAATAGTACTCTACTCTACCCATGTTCCACTGAGTTTAGCTTTAACTTTACTCGACTCCTCTTTATTCCTCCATACTCTGTTTAGTTTCCTCTCCCTGTCCCCTTGTTGTATTTCATTCCTTGGTATATTCCTCTAATAATTTCTGCTCTGCTCCTCTTCACTCTGTATTCTGCTCTCTTCTGTACCACATATACTTAGGGTTAGGGTTAGGGTTAACCCCTCTAACCCATCTAACCTTACCTCTCAATTATACTCCTCTGTACTTAACTTCACTCCTCATTACATTAGAATACTCTAGCCCTCGATACTCAAGTCCTCTTCCATCTACTCCATTACCCCTCTTTACTTCACTGTACCTGTCCCTACTCATTTCTATTTGACTTCTCATTACTCTACTCTACCCCCCTCCACCTCTCTCTACTCTATTCTATTCTGTTTGACTTTAATATCTTCTCATCCACTCCTTCACACAGTCCTCTTGTTTATTCGGCTGTGCTTGTTTTCCTTGTTCAGCTCAGTTTCCTCTAATTTGTGGTCTGGCTTTTGGTTTTGATCACAGCCATAATGAAAGACAAAGGCTTGATGCACTGATACCATCCTAACCAGAGTCGCCTATGATGCCACATTTGTTATGACTGGGACCTTGGGGTGGGGCTCTGATACGCATCCAGGGGAATGTAATTACCCCCAAAATGCATGTTTTTTTTGTCTCTCTTTATCTTGTGTAACAATGATTTCAGTTGAATTGATCTACAAATATTTATCTTGGAATGTATCTCCAGTTTATTCTCATGTTTTTGTTCACTCCTCTTGAAATCCCTTACTCTTGTCTAAAGGAAGGTCAGCTGAAGAACCAAATGCTTCAGAGTCTCTTGCTTGAGGGATCTTCATCAGCGTTGAAGTGTCTGCAACGGTGAGTATCTGAAAATATGAAAATTTCTTGAACATAATTCGCTGGAACTGCTCGTAGACTTTAAATGCAAATCGCACCGTGATGCTGAATTTTTCATCTAAACCCTTCACATTTTCCGCTTCACAACATCAGTTTGTCTGATTAGAAAGTTCAGGTAGGCCTCTAGTCTCATTATTTTGAATGAATACTGTCCAATTTTAATCAGCGTCCAGCCGAGGGAGTTGGGGGCATCCCAAGGGTCTGTATTGTACATGAAGACTTGATTTTGCCCAAGGTTGTTCTCTATCTATGAGTAGCTCCAACTTTTTCCCCCTCACGTCTTTTTTCTCATTAGAACTCGTTTCGGACTTCATTTTTAGCTGTAGGGTCCAACAGGGCTCCAATTAGATGGACGACAGAATTAATGAAGTCTGTCTGTCTCTCTGTCTCTCACTCTCTCTCTCTATCTCCTCCTTCTCTTCCCTTGCTCTATTTATCCCAGTGCTCAGGGGGACACTCGGTCTGGATTCAGTCAGTGTGGCGGCGTTTCTTCTCTTACTAAATTAAATATGTGTAATTGATGGTTTCATAAACAGAGCTAACCTTGCCAGCAGCGATCGTGAGCTGCCGCTGAGGAGGTCTATGTGAATATGTATTGTGTCAGAAAAGAGCCCACGACTATCCACAAGTCCTCCGGTTCTTCCCTCACGGCAAGAGAGAGTTAGACAGAGAGAGAGAGAGAAAAAAAACGAGCGCAAGATGCACGCAGCAAGATATTGACTACAACAGTTTCTCGCCTTCGCAGGCGTAACACATGACATAATGTCTCCTGCAGACAGCCTCAGCTGAAGGCAGACTGCATTGTTCTTTGGTAAACTCTCACTTACAGGATGTTCTCTTTTTCTTTCTCACTCTCTCTGTCTCTCTTTCTCATTGTGCTTTCTTTATCTTGCCTTTTTTTCCCCACTATGAAACCAGAGAGATGAAAGCAATTTGAACTATGCAGACAGAGAGATGAAGGCTGTTCAACATAAATGTCAGGGTACAGTATAAAGAGTGAGCATTTACAGCAGTCTTGTTGGAAAAACAAACAGCACAAACAAGAGGAAATGTGTCACTAAAGCACGAGACACTTTCAGTTTCAGCCATAAACACACTGCCTTCATACAATTTCATGATTTTATTACTGTGTGCTGGTTGGATTCTCCAACATCTGTGCTTTAATGTCCTTATTATACAGCATAAAATCATCACGTTTTCTTTTTTCTTTTTTTTTTTACAGTTTACAGTTTGTGCTGTGGGTCTGACAGTACAGCACATAAACACACCACAACCTCAAAGCTGTCTTGATAGTCTGAATACCAGGAGTTCCCCCCCAGCACACGAAGCCACAGCAGATTTCTGGTTACGGGTATGTTAACTGACGCAAATTGCCAGTAATTGTTTAATAAACTTTACTGTAAACTTAACCTGCATTCATTGATTTTCTATTTTTTTCCACTTGGGGGAATTAAGCAGTAAACGCAGCATTAACCCAATAAAGTCGTTTATAAGAGAGAGTCACGTTCATTTAGAGTTGTGTTTCTGACCACCTGGTGAATGTATGTCCAATGTTTACTGTCATCTTAGCTCTGGTCTCCACTAACCCAGAGGGAAATATCTGGCTCCACTATGTTCACCAGTTTGCTGCTGACTTCATCTGTCTCTTGTTTGGCCTTTGACAGGTAGAGTACAGTGAGTTTTCTTTTTTTGCTGAAAAAAGCTGCCTGCCGCTGCTGGAAACGCTGAAACTGAACTGAATCAGTTGCAAAGAGTGAATAAATATGTGATATTTATTAGAACTGAATCAGTTGCAAAGAGTGAATAAATATGTGATATTTATTATATGTGTATACGTTTTTTTATTTAAAGTATCTTTAGTGTCTTTAGTGGTTGATGTGGTGTTGGTGTAGAGACCAAGGCTTGGGATCACGCTCTTCATCTTTTCCTTCCTGTTCATACCTGAAACTTACAGTTGTATTCAGTTACATTTGGTCAGTCTTAAAGGGGATTTGAAACTCTCCTCTGATGCAACCCAACTGTCTGTTTAAAGCTGGTTTATGTTTCATAAATATCTAATTTACAGCAACTTCAGTACAGATCAGAATCCGACATCTCTTTTATGCCACAACCGTTTTTCTCCAACACAAAGATCTCACCTACAAGGGCAATGAGACGTCACCCTATATGGCCAGAGTATAATGAATGCATAAAAAAGCTTATACACATTTTTTCCTGCAGTCCTACTATCAATAACACAGACATATCCATTAGTGCGAGAGAGGCTAGTCTGGGGCAAACACTCCCTCTAGCATTTAAACAAACCTCCACTGGGACTCATTCTCCCAGACTCCCCTGGGGCGGGGACACACCAGTGCCAGACCATACTGTACTGCTGGGATCTCTCTCCTTCACGCCTGCAGTGCTTATAGCAGCAGAGAGGCCGGGAGACACACAAAGACGGAGTGGAAAAGAGAGGAACAACACACATCAGGGAGCAAGCTTGTTTCCGCCGCCGCCGTTGTATTTGCCTAGAACCGCTCGGTTGGGGTTGGGATATTCAAATTAATGGATGAGAGTGAGGAAAGTGAAAGATGAAAAATGTGCTGGGAGAGGCTCTGACTTTGAGTAATGCTGGTAATTGGAGGGAAACATATAGAAATGCAGTGGGCATGTATTAGCAAATGAATGTGGAAAAAACCCCTTCCTGGTGCATGTCTCATTACTTATTGCATCTTTGTAGTTGGGACAAAGAAAGCTGCAGTGCAAACACAAAATTGTCCCCACAATCCAATGCTTTGGAATTGGGAAAGGAGCCAGCTGCTTATAGCTTACTGCTGTATTGTCAATTTATCAAGTGTGTTAAAGCTGCAGTGCAGCTGATATCTACTGTTAGTGTGTTACGATCTTATAGCCTTGTCTGATTTATCTGCTGTCGGCCTACAGCACTCTCCTGTGTGTTTAGGTGCTAATTAGAGTACAACATACACACCCTCTCTCACTCATTCACACACACACATCCACACACACAGACACCCAGATGTACTCTTATGGAAATACCACAGGCTCACAGGTGATATAGACAGTGTTTTATCACATGAGAAAAGTGGGTGTTGCACCAAAAGAGGGCCTTAAATTACTGGTGACATCTCAAACAAAGCTCACCCACACACACACACACACACACACACACACACACACACACACACACACACATTTTGTAGGGATGTCTATATACTGTACATTCACACACACACACACACTGTGGGACAAATGAAGTGTTCCTGCACTGTCAAAAAACAATCTCGATTCTTCTCTCTTATCATTTTTCTTTCATTTTTTTGGATACTACTCCACCACTGGATCCATTTGTCTTTTCATCCCTCACTTAAACATCCCCCTTTCCTCCTCCCCTCTTTCAACTGACCGCCCTCTCCATATCTCCCCCCTCCTCTTCCTCCCCCACCCTCATGCCCTCCACACACACCAAACCCCCTCTGCTCGCCACAGTTCAGTATGTGCAGTAATCCTGGATGCCTTGGAGGGAGAACTGCACCGAATCACTCCATAAATGTATGAGTGTCCAAAATGAAGAGAAGCTGAGAAATGTGTGGGCAGCGGGCTGGGAAGCATGTCCAAGCTTACTAACAGGATTGGGGGGCATGGCGTGGGTGGGGTGGTGCCGTAAGTGGATGAGTGGGTGGTTGGGGGTGTTGTAGGGAGAAGGGAGATGGACGGAGGGTCGTTTGAAATGTCTATCTTTTGACAGAGGGGAGTCAGACTCAACAGCGAGGATGCTTTTTTTTTTTTGCAATATTTATTTTGAGATCTGGACAAAATATGATCATGATTTTGGCCTTCATCAGTGTATTTTTTCCTTCTTATTTTATTCATCCAGACTCAGTAGCATATTGTCTTTCAGTTGAGTATTTGCGCAGCAGTTGGGGTTAAGTGGCCTCCTCACACTTAAAGACTCTTGGATGTTTGAGCTCCACTGTGCAGAATGATAGATGTGCAGAGTTTGACACTAGAAGGCTGTTTGCACATTCAATCTGCCGAAGGAGGAAAGTTTCTCTCTGTGTTCTCTTTAGATCTGACTTTAAGTCGGCGGAGTTTGTGACATCACAACTCGTCTAGAGCAAATCATACTTACACAAGTGTGACATGGAAACTTGAACCCTCCAGCACACATACACCGAGAAGAGACTTTTTAGTGAAGTACAAGACATCTGGTGTGAAGCAGTTAAACTTTTGAAATGAAAACCTGCTCAGGTGGTAGAGGGTGTGTATGTGGGTGTGTATGTGTGTGTGTATACTGTGTCACTCCTGATGAACAGTTGGCTGTTTTTACATCAGTGTATTCTTAAGAGGATCTTGAAAGGATCACTCTTAGGTTTTTTTTAAATGTCACATGCTCATAGTTTCGGTTAATGTGCTCACCACGTCAGCTGCTGAGATCTGGGAATGTGGCAACAGCCCCAAAAAATAGTTTAATGGAACATAAAACATGAACAGTTAAATTGTCATAAACAAACCTTCCAGTAAGCGAAACAAAAAAAAAAAAAAAAACACTTTCTGTAGTAACACAGATGGTTTTCCTGTGAAGTGAGGGACTGTTAGCAACATATTATGCTTAACCATTGGTTTTAGAGCCAAACAAAGTGATCAAGATAATAATATATATTAACTCTTGTGTTGTTTACAACTTGTCTGATTGTGTGAATCTTTGTTTTACCAATGCAACCCTATCACCAGGACACAATTTAAATAAAACATTGCTTTTCACGATATTTGCACATGGCAACTACTATATGGTAAAGGATTAAAAAAAGATTATGCTTGTGGTAGTTAAAATAATAAATTAAATAGTTAATAATAAAGCAAAAGCTTCAGTTCCAAAGCATCTCTGATCCTTGATCCAGGGCTTGGATGTAACAACCTTCCAGTCTCAACTCTCTCACTTTCTTCATTTACATTACCCCAGTTTTTTTATTCTGTTATATGGGTTCATTTATTCTTATTGAGCTGGATTGAATCAATACATATTAATAATAATAGTGCAAGTGGGAAATCAGAGCAGATGTAGAAATCCATATGTTTAATAAGCTGTTTTTTCCACTGCATGGTACAGCTCAGCTCCTCTCTCAACTCTTTTTTCTTTTTCTCATTGCACACATTGTCTGCATGGGTTCTCTTTGGGTACTACTCAAAGACGTGCAGGTTAATAGGTTAACAGGTGACTCTACATTGCCCATACGTGTGGATGTGAGCGTGTACGGTTGTTTGTCTCTATGTGTGTGTTGTCCCGTGATTAACTGGCGACTTGTCCAAGGTGTACCTCTCATTCAATGTCAACTGGGATTAGCTCTAGTCCCTCTAGTTCCTCACAACCCTGATGCGGATAAGCGGTCACGGAAAAATCAATGAATGCAGTAGGAGACAAACTTTGTTTTCGGAAAAGTTGAATGCAGCGAGACAAAAGGCAAAAGAAAAAAACAGGGGAGTGGACTGAAGTGTTTTCACTCTAATCACAAGAAATCAGATCAGATCCACAACTTTTGACAGTAGAAAACCAAAAAAGAGTGAACTGAGTCGAGCAGTGGAAACACAGCATCAGATTCATGGATCAATAGAATATATAGAGCTTGTGGTTTAGAACTTGTTGAGTTGCACTTTGTGTGCACTTTATGCCAAAATCTTGAACCATAGAGGGTCAAGTTGAGCAAGAAAGAGAGCTTGAGGAGTATTTCATGGAAGGCTTGTGTGCTTATTACTCCCTTGGCATCTTTCTCATCCCTCTTTCTTGTCTTCTGCTTGTCCTCTCTCTCTTGTACCTCAGTCCAGATGGAATGATGCACATTTGTTCACCCTGTCATATCTTTGCCACTCTTCCCTCATCTGTTCTCTCAGTTGTCTGTCCCTTCCTCAGACCCACAACCCTCCCTCCCTCCCCTCCTCCCTCGATGACTTTAAATGACCACAGGGAAAGTTATTTGGAGTTCAGGTAGAGTTCATATGCAGACCTGGTAGCCTATTGACGTGAAACTTTCCCCTAGTTTCTCTTGACATGGGATCAGCCTCAGAGCTCAAAGCCCCCGGAATGGCAATCATAATTCAGTCTCCTGTGCCTTGGACTTTTCGTTTGATCAAATGAGCTGCTGTGTCTACATTTGACCCTGGGCTCACTTGTGTTTAATGGAGTTTTCTTTTGCTTTTTAGCATGGTTGGAGACAATGGGCCCCAGAGCAACATGTAAAAGTCCCTGCAACTTCTACAAACGGTGTGGTGCGTGACAGTTTTGTCTCTTTGTTGTCATTTTGTGTCTCTTTTGGGTCATTTTCGTTTCTTTGTGGTCCTTTTGCGTGTCTTTGTAGCTGTTTTGGATCTCTTTCTAATAGTTTTGCATGTGTTTTGTGTTTGCAACCTTTTTTTTGTCTCTTTGTAGTTTTGTCTTTGTGTCTTTTTAATTGCTTTGTGTCTCTTTCAGCAGCATCTTGCAGGTGAACCAGAGCACTTAGGTCCTGCTGTTGATTGAAAAACTGCAGATTAAGTTTAGTATTTAGCTCCCACTTGAGATGAAGAGAAGCAGTCACATTGATATTTTATAGACAGATATTTGAATAAATACTACAGCAAACTATACCAAATATTAAAGAAAAAATAATTAAATATTGTACTGGGTTTGGTTGGCATGTTCTGAATATTACAAGACACTGATCAGGAGTTAAAGAACACTATCAGGACATCCTCACTTCTATCTGAACTCTGTCACTGACCAACAAGAAATGTTAACAACCACTTCAAACACAGGTTCTGGCCCAGGAACCTCCCTCATCCCTTGGGCTCCTGGGCCAAATCTCAGCAGGCCCCTTTAGTAATTCACCCCTGCTTTCTAGGGAAATAGCATAATCAGGAATACACAGAACAGTTTAATAATGAAACTTTATTAGAGCAATGTGCTGACAATAAGAGATAATATACAGTAAGTATGCATAACATGATCTGTTGCTCAGTAGAACAACCTGACAATGGGATAAGTCATGTGTGTAATTGAAGATCCTACATTTCAGCCTGTTATGAGGGGCTTCAGTGGCTCTACAGTGGCTGCTTGGCAAAGCTCACCCTTGCCTCCTAGTGGTCAGAGAGTTGTTTGCACCTCTTGAATCCAGCCCTACTTGAGGATGAGCATGGCGTGTTTGCATGTGTCAGTGTGGGTGTGTCGCTGCCAAGGACCTGTCCGTCTAGTCCATGTGCGTAGTGTAATCTGCCTGACACACACGAGGCCCCCAGTGACTCTGTTATTAGGGCCCATTACACAGCCCGGGATGAGGCTGAATTTTCATTAGCTTAACTGAATGCGTGCGCATGCGTGTTCGCTTGCATGCATGTGTGTGATGAGTGTGTAATCTATCTGACACCAGCCAGCCAAGAGGGAGAGACACTCGAGGGATGACGGATAATAACTCGACATTCTCAGGACAGAGAGAGCAACTTGGAGTGACTGGATGGCAGCGGTGCTCCATTTATCTTCCAGTTGCTTGTTGATAAATTAGAGCACTGACGGTAAATGTGCGGCTGTCACATCTAAGTGTATCGCTCTGAGGTTTCTGAACTCACCGATGTGATCACAAATGTAAAACTCAAGCTGCAATCTAACTTTATTCGCAGCATTTCTTATTCAAGTCAGGCCTCTAATTCCACAACATTCTCTTCTCTCTCAGCCATATCGTCCTATTCCTATACTCATTTGTTGCCCCTCTATCATATCACAGTGCATTTCCCAACCAATAAACGGAGGCACTCTTCTGTAGAAATGTATTTATCTTTCACATAAACTCCATTCCGGCTCCACTGGTCTCTCTCCAGTAGCTCTCCTTGGCACTTAATTTCTATTAATGGTTCTGCAACTGGCGCTCGAATCCAATCCGCTGCTCGTCAGGGAGAGGAGGGAGCGCACATGAGGAAATATGCATAGGCAATTATCCTCTGTAATGTGCATGGCCCCAACCACTAATGCATCTGTGCTCATTGTATGTTGCAGGAAACATTGTGAATCGGTGGCTGCGTACATGCATAGATTAACTTTGATGCAGAGGCGAACGTGGAGAGTAAAAAGTACGTACATAAGTGTAGTCAGGTCACATTATTGTTACCAGTGTTTTTTGACACATTGGTTTACACACTTGTACAGAAACACACACGCACACACACACACACACACACACACACACACACACCTGGTATCTATCAGTCCAACACAGCAGCAAAGCAGCTCGTGATAATAATCATCATCAGCATTGAGTAGCTTGTAAAGCCTTGTCTTTTTTTTTTCCCCTCCCAGTGATAGCAACAGTGTTTCTCTTGCTGTGCTATTGTTCATGGAGAGTCCTCCAATATCTGCTCAGCTGTCAGCTGGTTATAGATTTAACACAGCTCACTGGGACAGTGACAGGAGGCCAATAACAGGCTCCTGGGCTTGTAAAGCCTCCATCTGCAGAGGAAACACAGAGCAAATAAACCCAGAGGAGCCGACACACACGCACAACCCTATTAGAGCGGCTGTAATGACACTGTGGAGTGTGTTCACGAACACCAAGGTGTGTTAAAGTTTTATAGTGTGAGGTCAGTGATGAGGTGGGCTCAGATATGATGGGATGAGGCCTAATAGGGTGTTTTATAGATGCGGTGTGTGTGTGTGATTGAGGGTCTGTGTGTGATAACTGTCTTTGTGTGTTTGTTTTGTGAGCACATGTGAATAATATTTCTTATAGATGCCTGCCCTGGGTGTGTGTGCGTGTGTGTGTGTATACGCGTATCCTCGGCAATGCGGTAATATTTTGCTGGCATGCTGTCATACTTATCAGCATCAGCGAAATATCAGATCTCTGCGGTTCCCTTAAATGTTAAATGTTATGGATGGGAAACTGAGCCCCTTGCATCACACACTCTTCTTCTGAATAATGCTGAGATACAACACACACACACACACACATGCTCACACATGTAACCACCTCCTGACCCTGCCTGATATGAAGGTTTACCAGCCGTCTCTCTCTGGTGGAACTCATCTACCTTGAAACCTGAATTCCTGCCATGCTTTCCACTTGATCATCTTGTGTCCCTTTTACTAGACATCCACTGAGTCCCGTAAAAAAAAAACCTCCTGAAAACACTGATCTCTTGTTTTTCACTTCAGTGTGCTCACAAGGACAGCGGCCGTGGCCATACAGGCAGCTTTAGCTTCCTCTATGGCAAACACAATAGACTTCTGTCAGACAAACAGAAGAGAGGCAAAAAAAAAAGCTGTGTTGAATGTGACAGTAATCGATGTAGCACACTGGAGGAGAGCGTAAAGATAAGTGTAAAGAAATGTGTGAGCATTATTTCCCAAGGAGGGATGAATAGATTGAAAAAAAGACCTTGTGAAGATTAGTGGAATACAACACGTTAATTATTTTCAACATCTTTGTTGTTGTTTTACTGTATGTGCTGTGCTGTGCACTTGTGTGTGTGTGTGCGGAAGTGTGTGTTAAAAGCAGGCCTAAGGGGAATGAAATTCTAGCCAGTGAGCTCCATCCCAGAGCTAAATTACACAAGCCAGCCATGATTTCATGCTTCAGTACATTACTTCTCCTTTTTCCTCTGCTCTCTGCACCCTCTCCCCTCCTCTCTCTGTCTCATTTACCTCTGCTTTAACCCCGCATGGATCTTATCTGGTTAAAGAGCAAAAAGAGGTGAACCACACAGCCATGCGGCATGAATATTTCATCTCTGTTTGGATTACCATTTTCTCCAAAGAATCATTGTTCAATGTATAATACATGCAGCGTCGCACCTCGGCGCCTAGATCATAACCCCTGCCCTTCTAATCACAAGCGAAGCATGCCCTCACCTAGCCAGCCATGCCAACAGTGTGTGTGTATGTGTGTGTGTGTGTGTGTGTGTGTGTGTGTGCATGTGTGTGTATTTATGTGTGTGTCAATACATCCGTGTGAGTAGAGTTGATTTCTGTGTAGGTGGATGCCTGTGTACAGTAAATGCATCTATGCCAACAGACTTGTATTTTCATACGAGCGTGCACGTTTGTGTGTGTGTGTAGGGAGCTAGGGGTTAGAGCGAGGCTAAGACCGGCTCATCTTTCACACACACACACACACACACACACACACACACACACACACACACACACACACACACACACTCCTTTACCCTCAGGCTGGATTAGATGATGAGGTGGGAGAGTGAGTGAGATTGGAAAGGAAAGAAAAAATGATGTTGGTAGGAGGGAGAAAGAGAGTGAGTAACAGATTAAGAGTGAAATTCAAGTCTTTTTTGGCTGCTGGCGTGGCTCCAGCTTTAAGTTGCAGCTGTAATATTCTTTCAAATGATCTACCTCCTTTTGGATATACTGCGGCACGCGTGTTTGTGTATGATTTTGCCCGGCCCATACCATTTGGCTGTCTGACGGCTGGCTTTTCCCTTCATCTCCTCCCCATCTTTCTATCGCTAAATGAGCACTGAATAGAGGAGCAGGCAGGCTGTATAGATTTGAATGGCTCACTCGGTGGGTGTTTGATGGATAAAATGGGTGCATGAGCTATTCTGACCTAAACCGCCCGTATCTCTTCATAGCCATAGAAATGGGCTCTTTTAAATGTATAGTTTCTCCAAAATTACCATACAAGTAATTCAAAACAGTGAGGCTCAGGCAGGCGGTGAATATATCAAGAGCATTTGACCTGAGTGTTTCTGAGAAATTTCAACGTATTTACCTTTAGCACGTGTGTGTGTGTGCGTGTGTGTGAGTGTGTGTGTGCCCAGAAATGATGTCATCTTACTATCTTGCAGAAGCGTGAAGGCAGATAAAGAAATAGCTCATCAGAGGGGAAATTATTCCCATTTACTCCATATCCACGAATAATCAGAGCTGTCTTGGTGCTAAGGTCACACACCCACCCACGTGCACACACACACACACACACACACTTTGGGTGTGATACAAGTTGTGATCCCATCTCTGGTCCACACGTACTTCCTTCACATTCCTGCCAATTCTGTGGAGATTCAAAGTGATTCACACTTGATTAAACTCGTTAATCGCACATATGGATTAGAATCTAACGTGTTTCGTGTGTTTCTCTGCATCCTGTGACAGAAATAAACCACAGAAACATTGCGCCACATTTCGACTGCAGCAGTCACCTGGTTTTAAAACAAAAAGCAAGTTTTTTTTGCCGTCCTCAATTAGCACAATTTATCCGTTATGTCAAAGCAAAAATAAGTAAAGTGAAATAAAAAAAGCGATTTCAGAACCAAAGCATTTACCTTTTTGCTCAATCAAACTCCAAAAGATGAAAGTTAGTGTCTTACTTTGAGTTAGACTCCCTCTTTGAACAGATTCTTGTTTGTTTGTGATGGCGAAAAAAGCTTGCAGCATTTGTAATCAAACCCCTCGGGACCGCCTGTCTTGGTTTGGCTCTTCAAACTGCAGCGTGCATCTCATTGTGTTTCTTTTTTTTTTTTCTTTGAGCACATCATGAAAAATCTCAGGCTGGGCTTTGAATGCCGTGTTCACTATCCTCTTGGTGTGTGCGGATAAAATGCACTTTTTTGTTTGTTAAACTTGTGACACGCTGAGATGTTGTTGTGCGGTTGGAACTAAGTCATAAAAGACAAGCAATTCACATGGGAAATATCCATTTAAAGCGGTAGAATTGTTGTCCTCTGGTGGCCTCGAATACACCTTCAAGTTTGTTGCAGTCATCTCAAATGTCAGCACAGCAAAATCAATAAAAGAAGAGGGCCATTTATGGAGGAAAATATCCTTTATTTTGATTGTTCACACTGCAGAGAAAAGGGATTATTATTTTTAACCACATCATACAAACTTCATGTTTTGTAGCTCTGGCAGTGGCAGTAAAGGAACCATTAGATTGACAGTGACAGAACGCAGAGGCCAGTACCGCAATCTGCCAACTCTCCGTCTTCTTCATCATCCTCCTCTTCCTGTCAGACCTCAATGTTCCTGTGTTTCCTCTCCAGTTCTGTTTGGACAGGCTTTCGGCTCCAAGTGTCCTTGTTCTCACTCTTTGATTTGTTTTTGGAGTGGAGATCTCTCCACCTCTCCTTCTTATCTTCTGTAGCCATTTTGGGAACTGGACCAGCCAGTCTGGGTGCCACGATAGAGGTAGAGAGAAAAAGATATCAAAACTGCTGGTTGGCGGTTTGAAACCTGGAGGCCGTCCATCACTCGGTTCTGAAGTCCATTCAGCTGATATACCAACAGATGCATCTTTAATTAAAGCTAACGATGGGATCCTTTTTTCTCTTTTAGAAAGGGGATGAGGCCTGACGTCAGTGGAGCTATAAGGATTATTTCAAATCTTTAGATTGTTATGTCTCACATGATTTGAAATCATTTAAATAATTCTCAACTGTGAAGGTATTAGACATTTGGGGAATAACAAGGGAGACAACCAATGACAGTATAAAGAATGGACAGAGAATGGATATGAGTGAATCACCCATAGGTTTCCGAAAATCACTCTCAGTACAGTTGTCATGAATGAGATAATCTGTTATAGAGACCAAAACCATTTTTTGTTCCAGGCTGTTACATGTTTATTACTGCTGTGAAGTTGAGCATTTTAACATGGGGGCTTATGGAGACTGACTCACTTCTGCAGCCTGTCTCAAGCAGTCGCTTGAAGAATTACAGTTTTTAGTACTTCCGCATTGGCTTTACTTCCCAGCCGTGGAGGTTGCCGCTTGGAGACAATCAGCAGAGATGCTACTAAGCAAAATAGTCCAGACATCACTCTCCCCAGTTTTCCATCTCCTCCTGGGGAATCCACAAGGTGTTCCCAGATCAGATAGATAATTCCTCAGTGTGTTCTGCATCTACCTTCAGGTCTCCTGCTACGCCCTTCAAGAATCACCACCTTAACATGGTGGAAGGGTTTGTGTGCCACTGCGTCCCTGGACAATGTGGATCTCAAGACAAACTGGTCCTAAGGGAAGGGTCAGACTAAAAGACTCGATATGAATCTGCCAATAAGGAGCTGCAGCACCTCACCTGGAAAGGGGAAACTGGGGCCTCCCTCCTGGAGCTAGACTTGGGAGGGAAGCTTGTCAGTGGGCATCTGGTGGCCGGGTAATGACCCACAGGACTGAAAGAACTTCCTGGAGCCTCCACCTTATGGAGCCAGATGGCAGCAGAAGGCGTGGACCTTGATGCGCATGCCTTCACTAACCATACAGATATAGGAGTGGTATCCACTCTTATCTAACTCAAGCAAGAAAGCTGAGCAAAATTTAAATCATTCCTGTTTAATCAAGATGGCTCAACATGACAGAGCTGTAACAAAGAACAGAGGGTGAATCACTTCAATACTTTGTATGTGTGAGAAGCCCTCAACTTCACACATTTGAAATATTATAATCTGTCTGTCGGTCTTGTTCATCTTGTTCAAATGAAAGAACACAGCTCTATTTTTAATGGACTTTACTGTAAGCCTGTTCTAACCAAGGTACAGGTATTGGAGGATCTTCACATAACTGAGCCCAGGAATAACTCGACTGCAGTCGGCTATATATATATATCACTTAATATCATTAGACACATGAAAGGATTATCCCTAATTACAATTTTATATACGCACCTTCTTCTGTATTTGACATACTGAACAGCGTGTGCTGCATTACATCCATCATAACATAAGCTTACCTCATAAAGTGATTTACCTCTCTGATAATAGTTGTAATACACGTCTGCATGCAATTACACACACACACACTCACTCACACAAACACACACACACACATACACACTCACAGCTCCCTACACTCAATACTTCACCCTGTCTGCCACGACTTGTGCGGCCTATCAATCAGTGTAAGCTGACAGCTATGGCTAATGCCCCCCTTTTATTTAGCCGTGCTTCATAATTTACCATTAGATTACTGGATTTAGATCATATGCAGCATACGTTGTGCTGTTTGTAGTGCTCTATAATTGTGATGCACACTCTCTGAGCCACAATATACTGTAATTGCATGACATTTTGAGGCATTTACTTACAACACATGCCTTTTACGTTTAGGTATATCTGACATAAACAGTGTCGAGATTACATACTGATCCATGGAAATGTGCTTGATGGAATCTAATTATATAGCTGCTTCTAAAGATTGAATATGAAGCTAAATGTTACCTGAAAACCAAATAATATGTGGATTTAGTCACCTCAATATCAATATGATTTGCCACAAGAACTTTGACAGTCACACTCCATAATTGGCAGGCTAGGGCTTGTTTAGTTATTCAGCGATAATGAGAATAACTCTCTCTCTTTGCCTGTCTCTCGCAAACACTCGCACACAGCCATTTCTTGCAGATGTTCGACAGAAACAATGATTTAAGCTATCAGCTCTACCCGTTGTGCCAACTGGACGCGTGCCCGTCCTTTAGTGTGACTCGAGCAAACATCGTTTGAATCGTCATCGTCTTCCTCAGCAGAATGTCTGACTTGAGGGGGAAAGCACAATGGAAGTTTAAATTCCAGAGCCGTGAACTTTAATCGACCTCTCTGCGGGCTCGGATCTATCATCTTAACTGAGGCGATCCGGAGATGACAGCCCCGCACATCCATCATAAGAACTGCTTAGCCCTGGCACACATAAAACTTGAAACAGCACAGAGACACACTCAATAGAACAGAAAAGTTTAAATTTTTTGGTAAGTGCTCGGCTCCAACTTTTTCCACTCTTACAGGGTATAAATCAAAACCTGTGCGACTTTGCTTTGACTTTCAGTCATACGCACCCAAAACATAAATATGGAAATATGCTGTCCCTTTGTATTGCCCTCTGTTAAACTTCACTTTACATTTTAATACTTCTCTCCATTCTAGCAAGTCTATTTCTTTGTTAAATCCCCTCTGTTCTGGCTGCTGTATCCCTCCATATAGAAAGGTTAAACACACCTAAGCAGAGGCAGTGTGACTGATGCCGGGGCTGTTTCTAAATGTTAATGACACCCTCCGGGCAGAGCGCTGTACGCTGCAGTATCCTACTGTAGAGTTATAGCGTGGCGGTTATGCTATAGTGGCTCCATCTGTGCACGCACACATCAGAATGTGTGTGCTAGCGCAGACACACACACACACACACACAGACACACACACACCAGGGACGGCCCACTGTACAGCTGGCACGCAGCCAGGAGTCCTTCCACTGAGTGGTCAGAGAGAGAAATCAATCAAACATGGCTTGTCAAGCCCCTGAATCCATTATGGCAAGGAAAGTGGTGAGGCTTGAGTAAACAGGGATGACAAGAAGAGACAATTAGCAAGAATTCAGGCTGTTGTTAAAGGCAAGCTTGGGGATTTGGTAGTCCTGCATGGCCTAGTTTGGCCCACCTCGGCTTAGCTCCGTCAACAGGCTCAGCTCGCAGCTTTATTGCTGGTAATTCACTAGCCCTCAGTGTTTTATGCCCTCTCTCTTTACAGCCTAAGCAGGCCAAATCCATTTAAATAAACACCAGTGCTGCAGAATGATGGCTGAGGTGTTTAAAAGCACTGATGCAGGACTAGCACATACACTGCATCACAGCTGGGGCCATTACGGCAATTCTGGCCAATATAGTGGACGTGAATGTAAGTATTAGATCAGACAAAGGAGATCTCACTGAAACTGAGTGCCTCTTTGGATTTATATACCGTACAGCAGTGGTGTGACTGCACCACACCTATTGTACTGTATAGCATGCATCGGTTACACCTGCACACATGGTGTGACGCACCGACCTACGCGCTGAAGCTATTTGCTCAACATGGTTCCCCAACCTGCAAAATTAGTCGCAAGATTTGCTCGAATCAAGAGAGGAGCTGATTTAGAAACGAAGTGCAGAGAGCTCTCTGTGCAAGTAAGTGTGCGGCCATTACTCATATGTAAACTCATTACATTGGTCTAATAGCTCTGTCTCGTGACTCTGCCGGTGCCTGCCTATATGGAAAGAACATTAGTGTGGCCTATGTATGGAACACAGAGTTGGAGTTCATTCATTCTTCTCTATGGTATGGATCAGACAGATAATTAACTGCAGAGACATGAAGTCATTGTTCAGCTAGAGATATGGGCCTGGCCTAATAAGAGCTCACACTGTGGAGTGGCGAGGAGAGAAAGGGACAAAATTACAGAAAAGGGTCTGCTAATGTCTGGTGAATGACCCGTGCTGTCTCTCAGCACAGTGTGTTATATGCTACAGTCTCTATAGTGCAATACTATAATGTGTTTAAGTGACCCCGCCACTCAAAAATGTGTTTGACCGTCCTTGTGCAGAGTTTGACACCAGACGGCTGTTTTCACATCCATCATCTGTGTGAGTTTGCACTCACAAGTAGTTCATTCGGAAGCCAACCATTGCCCTGTATGCAACTTACACATTGGATGTAGAAACCTCCAGTGCAAAGCACAGAGAAAGGACTTTTCACTAACTTAAAGCTGCCGTGTGCAGTTTTATTGGAAGCAAACACAAGTTCTGTTTACATTTCTCACCTGAACACATTCTGTGTATCCTTGTGATCTAACAAACTCCTTGAATGGATTTATTTACTCATAAATTATTTGCAGACACATTTTTTCGACTATTTTCAACGTGTGCATTGTTTAAATTGTTTACGTCCATGTTTTCTAGCCTGCGGTCCTCTTCTTCACTGCCTTTTCAGGTGCGTTGCTAAGCTTCTTCTCATGTTTCCACTACTTACTGGGTGAAATTGTCACACCTGGGAGATGTGTGATTTCGATAAAATAAAACCTTTACAAAATGTTTGGAATGAGAAATATGCACACTTTCATACAAATGATTTTCCAAAGCGCTATCTACTCCTTGTATCTGATTGGAAAAGGAGTAGTTTAATGAGACAGATTCAACTTTTTGGTAGAAAAAACAAATTATACACAAGTTATTATTCAAAGCAGAGTATTTTATGTCTTGAAATTTGTTGTTTTAGTCTGAATTTGGAAAAATGTTACTTTGTGGTATTATTGAACTTTTGTTTCTGTTTTGTCTGCTGCTGTATCAAATATTTGGCGCTCAATATGTCAGAGCTGCAGTCTAATATTATGTCTCAAAACTCATCTGTTGTCTGCGCTCTGGTGAAATCAACACAGTTACTGTTACTGTTCATATATTCAAAAGTGATTGTGATTTTGCTGGACAAAGTGAATTCAAAAGAGAAAAAGCAAAAAAATAAGAAGGATGTATCGATGTTCTTCCTTAAATGGAAATCTAGATTTTTAGAGCTGACGAGTTCCCCTCATAAAGTCAAATTTATATCCCCTGCTCGGGTGCTGTCTGGGGCTAACACACAAAGGCAGCCTGTGCTTGGCATGACCCATAAATCCTAACCATCGAATTTCTGAATGGACCTCTGTACTGGACTCGAGGAGTCCCTGTCTGCGAGACCGTGGAGGGAGAGCCCCAGATTACAGAGCCAATGAGAAAACAACTGTGAGTTTTATCACATCATTCCAAGAACTGCAGGGAGCCCTCACAGCACAAGGCCGTAGACGAGAGGCATCTAACTTAATGTGGTATTTAAGTGTAGTTTCTGTGTGTGTGCATATATATATATAAATATATATATGGCTGTAGAAAAGGTCTCAAAATCCACAGCGATTGCATGTCTCAGAGTGCATGGCTGCCACACTTGAGCTCTCCCTGTGGGATAGCATGCATGTGTGTGGGTCTCAGTGGAATAGCTAATGCATTGTATATATACATGGCTGTCTGTCTATGTGTGTGTGTGTGTGCTAGAATATTTATCAGAGGACAACTACATGAACTAAAAGCATCAAATAAGCAAAGACCTCATACTTTAACACGCATGTGCTCTTCTTACACTGGGTCCCATTGATTTCCATCTTCTGTACGACGCTGGAGGCCAACACACAAGACAGAGACAGGACCAACAGGAAGATTATTCAGAATAACATATAGCTCTCTGTGGGAGTCCCAGGAAAAGTGAGTGACAGCATCAGAGCAAATTGTGATGAAATGGTTGCATCACCCCATCTGATAGCCGTCTCTATACTTGGTATCCTCTCTTCTCACATGTATGATTCATATAGATGCATGGAGAATTTCTTCAAAGCTCTCACATGTTTATTAGTCCATAACATCTGACGCATTCATGTTTACGCTCCCAAGCCACATTTGACATTTTCTGGATATGATGAATCATTAATGATGACCTCAATAGGCTTTCACATCTTTGGCCCACAGATCAATAAAGTGGTTAGGGGAGTAGGTCAGCGGCTCTCCAGAGGTGTTTGTCAGTGTGTGCTGCTTGCATGCGTTTGTGTGTGTGTGTACGTGTGTTTCTGAGTGTGTCTCCAAACAGTCACACCCAGCAAGCGACTGTAAAATGTTGGTGCTAATTGGCGGCCAAGCGCGGCCCTGTCTCCGGCGCGACGCTCCGGGGCTGGCAGAATTGCGGCTGGTTCTCCAAGTTTTTTTTTTTCCAAGCAATCCCTGCCTGCAAGGCTGTGGGAGTTCCATCCATTATTGATCAGATTCAAGGATGAAAGCAGGAACGCTCAGTGGGGACTGAGCATCTTTGGCCCCACACAGAAAAGGAAAAAAAAAAAAAACTTTGTGTGTGAAATCAGACAAGGAAATATCTTTTTTAAAATTCATATCGAGCTCAGCCTGAGAACTACACCGTCTGGAAAATAAATATGCCGGATTTATGTAAAACGAACGCGTCATGGTGTGAATCTTTACTCACCCTTAACGTTTAGAAGCACAATCCTCACTGAGTTTTTTTGTACCCAGATGATGACATTGTGTTATGCTCTGCTTTGCCAGGCTTGGCGGTGGCTCAGCTCAGTGCTGTTCAATGATTCAGCTGTGTAGAATTGACCTCCACCTCACCTTGGCAATACTCCCCAACCAAATGGACGTTTGGCAGCCAGAACACACACTGGATACACAAGCATGTGTGCACGCCAGTGATAACACACACCGACTTTGCAGAAATACACACACACACACAAACACTCTGGGAAAGGTTACAATGCTGCTTGAAACAAAGGGGCAGATGGTTGACAATGATACAGTGCCAGCACTGGCAAGGTGGTTAAAATATGCATTTTCTGTCTGCTGTGTGTGTGTGTGTGTGTGTGTGTGTGTGTGTGTGTGTGTGTGTGTGTGTGTGTGTGTGTGTGTGTGTGTGTCCCTATACATCTCTCTGAGGTAGTTTTTACTGAGGTAATGTATGCCTGATATCATTCTAAACTTTTCCCAGCAGTGTGTTTTTATTATACAGATCTGTGTATTTGTTTTGGCTTGTTAGTGTCTCTCCAGTCCCACAGCAAAGCAAAGTGCTTTGCCAGAATTTGCTGTAATATACATTGAAATTTTACGAGCTATAAACTCAACCAGCACTGGCGCTGAATCATCGTTTAAGGAAGTAAGGGCTAATTTGCAAATATGAAAACGTGAAAAAAAAGAGCTAATAAAAACACTTAAAAGTGAGAAACTCCCTCTATTTTTCTAGAATTGCTTCCCACAGAGATATTAAAGAACAAACATTAAAGTTATAACGCTTACAATTTCAGCCCTGGTTTATTTGATGACACCTGTTGGTTTAATACTACAGGTCCCAGAGTTATTTAAAGCAGAAGAGCATGGTGTGTTAGAGTGCAGACAAACAAACTCACCTTCTTTTAAAGGTTCAGTGTGTAACATTTAAGGGTAATCTATTGACAGAAATGGAATATAATATTCATAACTATGTTTTCATTCATGTATAATCACCTAAAAATAAGAATAATTACGTTTATCTTAGAATGAGCCTTTTTCATAAGTGTCACGACCACTGTAGTTTCTCCTTTCCATGCTTGAAACCAGACAGTGAGATGAGAGGTATTCAGTCGGTTGCAATCTGAAACTTCACCACTAGATGTCGCTAAATTTTACATACTGGACTTTTAATACAGACGTCAATTTGAGATCTACATAAAAGCCTGCAACTCTTAATCAAATAGTCCACTGCTCCTTCTCACTCCAGTCCGATATTGAAATCTGACCCACTGTCTTGTTTTCATGAACTATTTTTGAATAACACCATTGCTAACAAACACACTGCATTTCCTGTGACAGCTTCACAATAAAAGCCAATCCACGTTTTGCCAGTTGAATGTCAAGCAGCAGTAGTAGGAAATGTTGGATTAAAATTTGCAGTAATTTAATAGAGCCAGTGTTAGTGGGGTGAACAGTGATAGATAAAATCACTAGAAATAACAATGGATTACCTCCTGTGTATCCCTACTGCATAGGTAGGCGGTTTGAATGTAATACTGAGAGGTAATAACCAAATGTGAATATATTGAATGGTTATTTCAGAAAAAATGCAGACTATAAATAGTAAAAATTGGGTTTGATTTCATGAAAATCTCGGGTAGGATAAGTTCAAAGGTTTAATTTGCTGTCTGAAGCCCTCTCCAGCTTCCACACCTGACTCCTCTACATGAATGAGACTGTCCACTCCATGTCATTGGCATATTCAATGGCCATCCACTCTAATCCATCCTAGGTCGTTAGCCTTGTCTGCGAAGCTAATCATCACCTCCTCTGGCTCAAGTTAGCCAAAGAGAGAGCATCACCAGAATGAGACAGTTAAATATTCATGTCCCACTGCGGTGTAATATCCTCCTCAATGATGTTTGAACCTTTTGACCTGAGGTAATCAGCAGTAATCACACGGTCACGCAGAACAGTGATAAATTTCATCAGTAGATGGTTGAGTTTGATGAGCTTTTGACACCACCGAGTGCCTTGCATCAGGCAAAAGCTCAAACATCCACACATCCAGAACCCGGCACTCACAGACAGCGTTCCTGATGACAGACAGTTCATTTCTCCCCGAGGCATGTAGGTATGACATCATTCGATTAATAATGGAGCAATTAATTATGACCTATTAGACTGATGAATTAGATTAGATGGAGAAGAGGAACGTAGCCATGTGATAATATTACACTAGGATACATTAATGACTTCTTGGAGATCGAGGTTGGGGGGCTGTAGGATAGAATTTATATGTGCCAGTTTAGAATGGCATACAGTCAGCTATCTAATTATATCAATGATAAATGGTGTTATTGATATGATAATGATTCCCCATCCCAGCAAGGGAATATTCTACAGTTGTAATGTGATTACACTGAAACTCATGGATCTATACTGTGAGACTTTGACATCTCGCAATGTGACAGCAGACACCATTTTAAATGAAAGTTTCATATTGATGACACACTTAGCTTCGTGGAAACCACTGGTGCGTTCAAGGTATCTTTGAAGCAGCTGCATGGGGGGCATAGAGGCATTATATGACTTTAAAATATTTATGTAGTTGTTCCGTCGCACCGGAAAGACAAAGATGCTTCCAGTGACAAACATGACAATTTTACTTTAATCTCTGTTAGCATGACAGGATTAAAAGCAAGTGATGTTTTTCTTCACATTATAGAAATTAGCTTCTTAAAACTTTTGATAAATGATTCCTTTGAAATTATTCAATTAGTTCTGTGTTGTGTTTTTATTCTAATAGATTAAAAATAAACCGAATCATCAATCATCAAGCAAAGCCTAAACACATCCCACAGGCATTGTTTCTTTACATTACCATGTGGAAATCATTGATGTGCTCGAGCTCTAACCGAAGCAGCTGTGTAGAAGGTTTGTAACAGATAAACACGTTGTATGGCTTCAAATATGTATGCTGTTATTCTATTGTGTGAAGACTAAAGAAACAAAGAAGCTCGCATTGATAAACTCAAACAGACACAGAGCCCTGTGCTGCATTCCACTGACATCTAGTGTTAGATTTGGGAACTGAGAAAACACACTGTGTCTGACCCCGTGCAGGTGTGTGTCTGTGTAGCCCCCCCTCCCTTTCAGACACACACACACACACACACACACACATTATCCACTTCCCCATACATCAGTGTAGTCTTATTGATCTGCTCGATATGACCTTGAATGATCAGACAAGTGGAAGCGTCTCGTTGGAATGAAACCCATCCATTCCCTCTGTCTGCTATCTGCCACTGTAATGACTTGAGGGAAGACGGGGAGGAAAAAGGGCCCATTGAGATGGACCCCTGAACCAGTCAGCTCTGCAGCGGCCTTATGTCGTGCCTAGCCTCCCCTCCAGGCACAGTCTGTTCTGGGTAAAGGGAGAGAAGTGGGTCAGTCTGTCTGAGATGCAAGAGATGTGACATGAACTGTGTAATACTGTATATTAAATCAGATAGATAGATAGATAGATAGATAGATAGATAGATAGATAGATCAGATCTCAATCCTAGCAGGATTATGTAAGTGGATTTTCTCTCCAGCCCCACATCTGAATATGGGATGTAGTGTATTAAAATGATAATCAGTAGATGAATGATGAAATGTATCCTCTTGGGGCGAAAGATGAAGAGGAGCCATGCTTCAGGGCCTTATAGGAGACGGTTTTAGTTGGGTGTGTTTCATCCTCTAACATGTAGAATCTAACAGCATATGTAAAACATTTTTCCCTGCAGTTGAAACATGACTAGAACAGTTAATAATGATGATTTTACTCCAGTTTCAAATCACTTTCATGACTACTGGAATCAGTATGTGGAAAAATGTCAGTCTCTATGACGTTTTATTCAAGATGTAAAGATTTGGAGGGTGGCCCTGTTTAAATCAAAGATCACTGATACTCTGTACATCATTAGAAAGTGTAACTACTTTATTTAAGTACAGCTTTGAGGTACTGCACTTGAGCATTTTCATTTTCTGCTACTTTAAACTTTATATACAAGTCTGAATATTACTTCTAGGCTATATATTATACCTTTTCTATTGACTTCTTTAACAAATACCATGGAAAGATCAGAACCAACAATGAATTGATCGACTAACAAGTTTTGTCTGATATCATTCATCTGTGCCACTGAGATGTATCTCTCAATGTTCACTCATTACAGCAATGTCACCTCAAAGCAAGAAGGGTTCTGGTTCAAATCTTGGCTGGGACCTTTCCTCCCACAGTCCAAAGACATGCAGTTAACAGGTTAATTGGTGCCTCTAAATTGGCCGTAGGTGTGAATGTGAGCGTGAATGGTTTGTCTCTATGTGCCCTGTGATCAGCTGGCGACTTGTCCAGGGTTTACCCCGCCTCTCGCCAAAAGTCAGCTGGGATCGGCTCCAGCCCCACTGTGACCCTAATGAGGGTAAGCGGTTAGAGAAAATGGATAGATGGATAGATGTTAATTCATTGCCATGAAGAAAACCACAGTTTATTTTGACTCAGTCCCACATACATCATCCTACTACCACAAATATTCACTAGAGGACAAAATGTCTGTCAATTTGTGGTTTAAAATAGTCCCAAGAAATGTAGTATTGTCTCCAGTAACGTTTGCTGGAGTGTCCAGACGTTAGTCAGTGTATTTTTGACCCATCATTATACACTGTTTGTTTTGGACATTTAATGATATTTGTTGACAATAAAAAAAAAAGAATGGTCACCAGCCTTATCCTTCAAAATGCTGCTTATACAATAATATAACAATTATAATAATACATTATATATAGTAGCTGGGCATTCTGCCTGAATGAAAACTTCACTTTTGGTACTTTAAGAACATTTTGCTGGTAAGATTTTTACTTACAGCAGTGAAAAAAAATCTTAATAGGTATTCCATCACTGACCACAGACAACGAATCAATCAGACCGTGATGAAACATTTTTTGATAGAAGTAACTGTCTGAGTCTTGCAAAAGTATGAACATATTCTGACAGCTTTATCTTTGCTTTACACCTCTTCCACACTTCACACAGTCTGGAAATGAAATTACAGTGAATACTGTACATGCACTACTTACAATATTTAAAAAAATAAAAATAGACTTTTCTCTCTTGACAAGCACAAGTGGAGCAAGCAAGAAGCCCAAAATGAGAAAACATTTAAAAGGGTTTCTGTGAAAAGGTTTTATAGCCCATATTGAACAATAACGAGCAGTATAGTCATGCAGGCGCACATCAACTCACAGACACATGCACACACTCCTCTGCCTCTTCATCATGGGATGTGACACCTGACGGCCCATTAGTTCCCAAAGTGCTATTCTATTCTATGAATTCCTCTCCTTATAGAATATTTAGACTCTGTGTGTTTCCCTCCGCTTGTCAACATGGGATGCATTATTCATGTTAATGTGCCATTATCTGACGCTCTGCGTGATGTAACGCAGCCATTCCCTGGCCCAGCACCCACAAACACATCCAGTGACCTTCTGAACTGTGCACTGCCATCACCCTGCCTGCAGCGCTGCAGCAGCTCCGCTTCATATAATACACAGAGGGAGAAGAAATTTGTGCTTTGCGGTAGCTTTATTGTGCAATTAAAATGTGTGCTCACTAAAAGCATAGCTACGTTGGAGATAACAAAAGATTTTGAGGTTTTAATACAGCTTGCATGCATCCACAACTGTGCGACCTGCTTTTAAGAGAGAGATAAAGAACAGCAGAGTGAATTTACCCAGCACTTAATTATGCAATTAAAAAGGTATGCCTGCATTCGAGATAGACTGATGTATCCCTGACTATATGCTTGAATGTAACAGCGATATGACACAAGGGAGAAAAGAGACAGAATTTTAGTTAACAAGCAATCTGCGCAATTAAAAGATAAGTCAAAGCCTGCGTGTTCGAGATAGAATGAGAGAATGATTTTGAGTTTTAATATGTCTTTTGTGAATCCATGAGGCACGCCTCGGTTTGAGATAGAGAGAAGAAAAGGAAAATAGATAGACTTTTATCAAGCTGTAAAAAGGTACGCTCACAAAACACGAATGTTTGAAATGATGAGAGAGAGAAAGAAACAGAAGGAGTGTAGTAAAAGAATTTGTTGGTCATTTTCTTGCAGAGAAGAAATTGGTATCACTTTAATGTCTATGTGGTAAATGTGTAGCTAAAGCCAGCTTAGTTTAACCCAGCTCAGTTAAACAAACAAGATATATCATGTCAATGAGTGAGTTCTAGAGATGCTCGTAGGTGGATTTTGTTAGGAGCAGGACTCCCAATGTTTTCCTAGAGACAGACAGTATCGAGCTTCTCATGTACATCTCAGCAAGAAGCCATATAAACATATTTGCCAAAGAGGCAAACTGTTCTTTTAACCATTCAAATGTAAATTGTGTTTCAAAATGAGGGTAAAAAAAACACACAAAAAACAAACAAAACAGGAAACTTTTGAAATATCTCATTTAGCACTGCACTGAACTGCCAACATGTCAAAAAAGTGTCGTCCAGGATAAAGGCCAGCACCCTAATCTTGACATGGATTAGACAGGCGGAGAAAATGAGTTTAAACCTAAATATCGTGGCTTTGGAAAATGTTTTATCCATCCTGTTTGACGAGCCAATAAATGAAAGGCTTTTCACAACTAATTAACATGATGGCTTCGATGTTCCACAATATTGACAGTGGCTTTTACAGACTGGTGTGGGTTGATGCACAGGTTATTTTTGAGATACCAGACCAGCACAATGCATAATTTATCACACCAAAGGATAACCCTCCCCAAGCTGGTGAATAAAGGAAGTAATAAAGGCAGCAAGGCATGCAGCTGAAATGACTGATAATGCTTTACAATGGCTTCTAAATAGAGTCTAAAAAAAAAAGTCCTGTTTGCACATCATCTTAAAGGGAAGTGTAATTATTTATCAGCCAATCAACACCTAGCACTCACTTCCTGTGTTTGACCTTGCTGGACTCGTAACCATGGAATTTTTTTTCCTCTTTCTGATAGAGAGCAGCTTGGTCATACAAAGACCTGTGTGTGTGTGTGTGTGTGTGTGTGTGTGTGTGTGTGTGAGAGAGAGAACAACAAACAAGAACAGTTTTCCATGTCTTTCTCTCAACAGGGCACCTCAGAAACAGTCTCATCCTGCTTTTTATGCCTCACCATACTGTGTCCAAATAACAAATATGTAGGGATGATGAACCACTGCTCCCATGCACACACAAAGACACACACACACACACACACACACACACACACACACACACTCATTCTGCCTGGTAGCAAATGTTCTTTTCACACACAGATCGGATAAATATGTGAAAATGACAGTACTTGTTTTCTGTTCATTTGGGATCTGTTATGACAGTCTGCATAAATAATGCATCCTCATGAAACATTGAAATATTTACAGAACACATATTGGCACATACTGTATCTGAATGTGGAGTGTGTGTGGAGGTGTGTGTGTGTGTGTGTGTGTGTGTGTGTGTGTGTGTGTGTGTGTGTGCGTGTGTGTGTGTGCGTGCATGTGTGTTATTCCAGCTACAGACCATGCCTTGAAGAGAGCCTGCCTTTAATGAGAGCTCCTGCTTACAGAGGCAGAAATGCTTCTTTAGTTTGTGTTCCCGCAGGCATTATCAGCCATTGACAGCTGGTGAATGCAGCACTCAATTTAAGTCCTATCCTGTCAGATTGGCATTTGAAAGATAGTTCAGAGACGTTTTACAAAAACTTACCTTACATTACAATATTTATCTCATTGTCAGTGACAAATTCAAAGGACTCAACCATGAAACTGAGGAAATATTGCACAATGATGGAAGGATGTTTTTCTCCCAGGCTGAATTTAGACATTGAGAGATGAATAAAAGAGTTTTCAACTTGATTGATTTGTCTGTGCGAATCTTTTTTATACTTTTTGGGCAAAAATGTACCTTTGAAATATGAAAAAAAAAAAAAACATACTATGGTATTTCTAAGATATTTCTAGAGAATGTTTTTGGTGACTTTATAATAATCCATACTAAGGTTGTGATAGTAAAAAATAAAATCTTAATCTATCTAACAGAAAATAATCAAGGCAAAATTAAAATAGTTAGACAGAGACATTAAAAAAGACTGAGAATAAAATGAGACCCAAAGGTGAACCCTGTGGGACTCCACGTGTCATGTCTGATAATAATCAGTTACATTTTAATAGGCCTGAGCAGATTTAGAAGGATTAAAATGTGATAGCCTCCCCCCAACTGTCACTAAAACACTTTATATAACTTTGATTTTCTTCCCAATTTAATAGCCAAACATTCATTATGTCGACAGTCCAAACAAAATAGACTCTATGACATGTGAGAATTACACCCATATGTGATTTTGGAAATTTTTAAATTATGACATTAATATGCGGATTTAGAGCAACACTGAATAGAAATGGATGTTTTTGTGATTTACCATCCCCAGTTTCAGAGTACCACTGTCTTAAATATGGACAGCTCTACACATGTATTTGTTGATTATGCTACTTATGATAAAAGAAATTTGCGACAGCAACCACTTTGCTAACAGCAAAACATCAAGTGCAACAACACAAGACATAGCAGTCAGCTTACTTACTAGTCCAACAGCAAGAAGCCCAGCTCAGCGTCTGTGTTTCAGCCGACTAAAAGTCAGTCTTTTAGATTTGCTGTTGTTTGGCGGCCTTTTGCTTGTTTCAGTTTCTCATTTTCTCTCTTAGCTTCCTCCATCGGCATCCCCTTCAGTCTTTTTACCTCTGTCAACAAGCATATGGGGTGTAGAGTGGGAATGACAGAGACACCATTAATCTGATTATAAGTCATGAAGAAATTCAAAATTATTTTTAAAATGCCATTTTATGGTAGTTACATATTGTTGCTTTAAAGGGTCACACCAGTGATTTTGTAATGCCACAATGTTGTGAGACACAGAAAAGAGTGAGTAGAAAAAATAAAGGTCACAATCAAAGCAGAAGAGAGCTAAATGTCCTGATTTTTAGTCCCTAATCTGGGTCAAGATGAGGTCATCCAAGGAAAGTTTAAACCTGTAGCCAAACACCAAAAAGCCCTTCATAATAGACAAACTTAGATAGACAGGTACAGGATGTGCCGTGAGGGAGGGATTTCGGCTCTTCCCAGCTGAACAGTGCGAGACCTAGACTACGAGACAGCGATAAATATATAGGCAGGCTTAATCTGGCTTTCATATAATACCATTAAATATTCCTTTAGGCGGGTAGTGAGCGGCTAATGCTTTAATCTCCAGAGGTATATAGAAACATATTTTCTGATTAATACTCTTTTCCTATAGTATTTTAAAGTTTTGCTTGGATCATTATACTGTGTAGTGGGTGAAGATGATGAGTTGAGGAATAAAGTTAACTTTGCTTCACTCTGGACTTTTAAACTTTGGCAGATATCATAATTAAATTTAAATTAGGTTCCATTTGTGGCTCAGAATGAATAGTTACAACTTCTGGTTAATAAAAACTAAAGATAAACTGCATGTTATCTGGCTTCATTCATTAACAGTGTAACAGGATTAACAGACAGATGACATATATTATCTGGAGTTTACACATGTTGCTCTCCATCAGCACGCATGCTCAGTTTAGTCCGTTCAAGCCGAATCGCATCCACAGCAGCAGCGTTGGAGATCAACCGGTCCGACCGCACATGGATGCCCAGTGAGAAGAGCGAGCACTCCGGCCAAGGGGGGTAAGACTGAGTCCTGCGCTGGTTGTAAACTCGGTGTGAGTGAAAAGGGGAGGATGAAAGGGGGGAGAGGTGGTGGTGGAGGAGGAGGAGGGGGATAAAAACGGAGTCGCTGTAGACGAAGTGCGATGGAAAAAAAAAAAAGTGTGAAATGGACAGACTGAGGCTGCACGGCCGCGATGACTCACTGGTGTCTGTTCAGATGACCACCGTGCCTGTTTATTTGTTTGAAATGATGTGACCAAATCCTATCTAAATATCTGCTCTCATCTGTAGACTAAAAAACGAATGTTAAATCAGATATCTAACATTAGCAAAGGGGCAGTAAAGAAACGCTGTTGAATTTTCTTGAGGATCAAATAATAATACAATAATAAAACGCTGAAATATTTGTTTTTGAACGGTTCTCAATCTGTTTTTTACTCGCCCGTGAGTGTACAGGAAAGTTGGGGCAAACTTGCCAGCACCATGGACAGCGCTCTGCTTCAGTACGTTCATGGGGCTGAAATATTCAATGATCAGACCAGACCAAGTTCATGGAAAATCCTTTCTGTTATCTATTTGTCACCAGTCAGTGCTCCATGTAATTATTTTACGAGAATACTTGCAATAAGCAACTTTGATGGGAGATCCTTTACTTCAGTAAACGTACCAATACCACAGTGTAAAACTACTTCAGTACCCGTTTTTAAAAAATCCTGTTTAAGTAAAGGCAGAGCAGAGTATTATCATCAAAATGTAACTTAAAATATCAAAGTCAAATAATTTGTGCATCATTTGTGCATCAGTACATCAGCAGCGTTTGTTGGACTTAAGCAGAGTTAGTTTTAACATGACAAGGAACCACAACTGGACACTTTGTTGTAAGAGGTCACAAGCCAACAAACATTGATCTTCTTTAACAAATTGTTGCATTTTATGAACCGAAAAATCAAAATTTCAGAAGTCTCAAGCAGATAGATCAGTGGATTTCCCTTTGAACTGTAGCAGAGTCACTACAGTTATAAAGTAGAAAGTAGCACACACTAGAAAAAGTACAAGTACCTCAAAATAGTATTTAGTACTTGAGTTAATGTATTTAGTTGTTTTTTTCATCTTTGGATGTGTTTTACAGTGCGGATGTCAAAAGTCAGACAGAAAATTTAACGCCATATAAAAGAAGTTACATCAAATTACTATTATGACCAACTCTAACATGTACATACTTCTAAATCCATCATGATATACTGTGAGTCACTCAGTTGATTCAGTGACAATGTTATTTCAATAACATGATATACTTGTACTCATTACAGTCTGGCCTAACAGCATTTTAATGTTGGAGCGCTGTACTGGGCTGCCCCCTAGGCTTCGTAAAGGAAGTGGTAGAGGGGAGGATGTTAGCAACAGACTGCTCCACTCGCCATGTACTGTAAGAAGGAACGCTACCACAAGTCTTTAATTCAAACAGCCGTCAGACTCTTTAACACCAGCATGACTTTTTACTATTTATTTCTGATTTAGGAGTAATTTCCTATCCATTTTGTGTATACGAGCTGCTGTACCTTATCTCAACGTGGTATATTTTACAAGAAGTATTTCTGTAAGAAGTAACCAGTAACGAAAGCCGTCAAATAGAGTGGATTAAAAGGTACAATATCTTCCTCTGAAATGCAGTGGTATAAAATGGAAATACTCAACTAATGTACTGGAGTCAGTCATCAGTGCTCCACACAGTCATTTAAAAGCACCATTAGAAGGTTCTCCATTGAAATGATGTTTGTTATGGACTTTCCAACTCATTTTCTTGTGAATTAATTATTCTAATTGTGTTGGCATTCAGCGTGAATAAAGGCAGAAAGGTCAGATCTTTTCCTTTATAAGAAAGCCGGACAAAATAAATGGGATGTCAATATTACAAAAAAAACTATTTTGAAGTTGAAGTCTGGCCACATTCAGTTCTTCCCTTTTCAGAAGATAATGTAATACTTTGTGAGTGCTGTTTCTAAAGGTTGTACTCTATAAAGAAAAAGCACAAACGGCAACAGGTAATTTAAGGCTAATTTATGACATTGAAATAAAAAAACTTGGATATTCTGTTTATCTGTTTGTGCTTTTCTTTAGCTTGGTGCCATTAGGAACAAGTTAGTCTGTTGGCATAAGAAGTTTACTTTCTTGCATTTTTGTATTTCATTTATATCCACACAATTCCAGTTACATGGAGACCAAGGCTTGTAAACAAACACACATCACATGGAATCACAAAAATCTAATCTAAGCTGGTAAATTGGACATAGTTTGGTGACAACTCACCTTGTCAGGTTCAACATTTTGGCCTTGGAGCAGGGTAAAAACCTTACATTACCAAAGCAGGATGTTCTCCTCTGCTGATTGCCTATTTGTTTTTCAGGGTTGTGTTACAAATTGTAGTCAGGTTGAGCTCACTGTTTAGCACAGACTGAGATCAGGCATGTGTGGCTGCTAAGAGAAACAGTTTGAAGGCAGAGAATGAAAGAAATCAATCAAACAGTCTCAGGAGAATAACAACAAAGGGACATGTGTGCATATGCGCATGAGGAAGAATAGAGTGTGCACGCACTTGCACATGTGTGACTCATCCGTGGGTGGTAATAGAGCCACCTCAGGGCCACAGCAGCCGTCAATCGTTCACATGCAGCAACAATAACTGGGGCAACCTGACGACACAGGCCAAGATTTATTACCAGTCTCTGAAGGGAGGAAGGCTTTTATTGAGGGAAATCCATATTCAGCAGATAAACAGTGTTTGTATTACAACAGCCTAGCAGCTGACATGTACACATATCAATCTGTGCAGGACTCTGAATATGTATCGCCCACAGTATCTGTAATTTTTACTGTAGGTGTACAAGGCGTGTGCTGTGTGATGGCGCTGTGCTCTGAGGCCTGTGTCTCCGGTTCAGGAGGAGAATCCTCGGGGAGTGAGGTCAGTTACCCTGTGACGATCGAGTATTATTTGATTTTATTCAGATGTACAGAGGACATTTAATCTGATTTGGAAACACCTTGGATTACAGCCCACAAGCGTGATACAAGAGTTCAAGGTACCAATGAAATACTACATTCATTTAGCTATTTTAAGAGCAAGACTTACACTCTAATAAGGGAGCATTTCCCCACATTACCAAGGTTTCATCTAGATCGTAACACACCATCAATTAAATGCAATAATTATTACGACAGCTGGGAATGATATGACATAAAAATCTGTCTAAGTTTCTTCTCTATCATCAGGTAATCACATAATTTGGTCCTTTTTTATGTACACCATCCTTCAGGCTGGTTCTAGCTGTCTTCAGTTTGGGGTTCGTTCCTATCTGCACCACTTCTATGAGGAGTGCTCGTCCTCCATGTGGGAGAGAGACCCGGAGGATCAAGGGTTCGTCCGGAGCCAGAGGTCAACCCTGTGGTGGAACTCAGCTGTGTGGAAGGTATTTAAACCTCTCATATTGCTCACTTTATATTCAATTTAACAACTTTACTTGGGTTCAAAATAGACAAATCCACAAAATGCATATCAGACATTGTAGAAACATTGTCTGTCTGTGTCTCTATACAGTGCTCAGCCATTCTGTTATTTCTTGCATATTCTGTATTTCATTCCTATTGTGATATTTCATATAAATAAATATCAGTCACTGATTAATATAACACATTAGAGATAAAAATCCACCACTGATACCTGTTATGTCCCATGAGAAATCCTACAGGAACACAGGAAGTGATGCATGTTTACAGGTTTGTTTGAAACATAAGGAATATTCTCTGGGGAGACGGGAGGTTAGGTACAGCATAGTGGCTGATGTCCCATAAGTGTAATTCTTCATGCCATTCTGTCTTTCAGTGCAGCCTTTGTTTCTCATTACCCTCACAAGCTTTTAAAACCCAGCATTTTATCATATCGTCCCTGAACTGCTCAGTGAAAGTATGTTGCAGCTGTATTACTGTAAGACCACTGACAGGACAGCGTACGTGTGACGCCACCCACATAGGTTTCCAAAGAGTTATTTTGAAGCTCAAAATCTGTGGTGCTGGCCACCTTCATGTTGGAAGCCCTGCTTCTTCAGCTTCCCAGCTCAGTGAATCTGAGAACGAATGGTGCCTGGGTGCTCAAACAAGCCATCTGAGATTGACTTCTTCTGTAGCCAGCCTCAAGTGGACATTTGAGGAACTGCAGTTTTTGGCACTTTTGCATTGGCGTCACTTCACTTCAGATTAAGAATGCTAAACAAACATCTTATGAATATATAGTGTCTATAGAATATATAGAGTAAATATTTAACTTATAACAAAATAGTACAATCCTTTCTTACATACTCCAAACAAAACTATCCTTTGTTTTATGTACAGTCTCTTGTATTGTAACTATAATGATGTTACTGCTGTTTGACTGACTGACTTGAACTGGATTCATTATTAGTCTCTTCCTTGGGAACTGCATCGATCAATGCAATTGATTAAGTGCTACTTTGAGGCTTACTGTGATTGTAAAAGCCTTTAGTGCACCCACTTTTCAACAATACATGAAGTTTCAGTTGTGGAAAAAGTGAATTTATTATTCTACCTTACTTTTTCCCTTGTTTCCCCCCAAATTAGACATATTCCCCATGTACTGCTGTCCTTGTCTCTGCCAGCTTCCCCTCTACTGCTGCTTCCCCAGTGTAAAAACACTCTGAGATATATTTATGTAACAAAGTGCATATAGTTGTTATTTAAAACTGTTGTCTTTGTATGATGAACTGCAAGCAGTGCTGTAGTGGTATTTGTAAAGGTGAGGGATTGCATGTGAGCCTCCTGCCCATTTGGTAATTTGGAGTTTTTTTCCGCATCACCAACAACATGACCTTTCCTAACAAGAAGTGCAGAACGCTGAGAAAAGATTACCTCCTATAGTAAAAAAGGACTAAGGCTGCACAAATTACCAACTGAGGTTCCTATCTGTCTCCCTCCAGGTGTCCTTGGCCCTGGGTCTGCTGATCCTGACTGCAGGTATTGCCAGCCTGTCAGTCGGTTACTCCACTCCTCATAAAATTGAGTCATTCGGAGAGGGAGACCTGTTTTTTGTGGACGCCCAGGCCGCAAACTTCAACAGGGGGCTGCACCTCAGCACTGCGGCCGGGATCGGCCTCTCTTGTCTTGGCTCAGCTCTGGCGGTGATGGGGGTTGTTGTTTGGCTCCTCCCCAGGGCCAACTTCAAGGAGAGGCTGTTCCACAGACCCGGTGAAGGAGAACGGAGAGGAGAGTCTGGGTCAAAGTGGAGGGTTTCAAGGGATGTGGTCACTAGGCCGCCAGGTATAGAGGAAGAAAAGATACCCGTCACACTGTCAAAAGTGGAAAATGTGCAGCCCACTTCTTAAAAAAGATTCATGCTGAGCTACATGGTGTATAGGCTTTTGTTCTCGTCCTTGGGCCTCATTTAATGGTCTTATTATTGTTTCTAAAGGAAACAAGTGTCATTTTAGTATGCAGATTGTTCAAATGGAGGTTGTTTTGTGACATGGATATACAGTAAAGACATAAAGGTCTGGACACCCGAAAGCTGAAGCTGAAAAGTCCAAAATAGAGAGAATTATCATAGTTTATTAAAGTAACTAACCGTTAGTTAACTGACCGTTAGCAGCTTGTTGGCTTGAAGAGCTTTATTTTCTGTCCTCAATAGCTTTAATTAAGTAAACAGAACAAAAGAGAGAAAACAGAGAGAAGCTTGCCAGCTACAATATCACATCACCAAAAACCCTTCAAGTAGATTCATTTCACATAAACAAGCTTATGATTATGGTGTGACTTCTGCTTAAGACGTACTTCTCAGGATTTAAAAGCACAACTTGAATAATTAATCCAAAATAAAAATGTATAAATGAGGCCTCAAGACTTGTGGCTCTAGTAAGCATATCTTGTACTGCAGGATGAGGTATAGTTGTTGACCATAGACTGTGTTCGTGCAGTGTTGTATTTTAAAAACGTCCACCTCAATGCTCAAAGAAAGCAGAATCCTAATGACTGGAAAATTATACGTTTTATATGTTTTCCCCGCTTGTTTGTGGTATCTGTGCTCAATATTTTTTTAACAGTTATTTTTTCAAATATAAGTGGCACCATTTTTAAGACAAGGTGGTGATATTCTACAGTGATAGTCACGTACATACAGACACGCAGATCACAAAGAATTTAGAAAATGAGCTCACATGCAGAAAAAAAGTTAAAGCAAAAAAAACATGTTCAAAACAGTTCAGTACATTTTCACATATCTCCTCTAATGCCTCAAATAATTCAACACATGTACGGTCACATGCGCTTGCACTCATCCGCTCACCCTCACACCCACACACATGCACAAATTCGTGCTCCATTGACAATATCACCTATTTTCTCCCCACTGTAATCTGGCTCCTTAATTGCCTGCAATCTGTGTCTCCAGGCAACAGTTGGGCTTCAAGTGCTCTATTTTCAACTCCGAACAAAGACTCTTTTCTGATTGGACCAGCACTTCCCCTCTCTTTATTTTCACACCAATCAGAGTTTTTGTTTACAGCCATAGACAGTCATAGTGTGTGAAGCACTGAGGTGAGGAATTTGCACTGGCACCTTAGAGGCCACTTGTTTGATCAGGTCCTCTAGTTTAGATAAATTTGTTTGAATAATAGAGAGTAAAAGTTAGAAAAAAATATATATATTAAAAAAAGTAGAATAATCATGATGTCCTTACTGGTTAACAGCACTCTTATTGTTAATGTTTGTTTAATCGTGTTACTGGCTATAATGAAGACAATGGAGAAAAAAAAACGAGGATCAAGTGTCATAAGAGTAAAATAAATGACTGAAATAAAGTTGTGATCTGCATACCAAAAGGTGGTCGACTAGTGTTAATGTTGGGTTTTATTTTCTGACTCTGTTCCTCCGTGGCAAGAATATAAACCTGTTTTAAAGCTACAGTAAGTAATATTTTTGATATTTATGTTCGATCGAATAGCTCTTGAAAGGTTTGCACGTAGTGCTCAACATTTACAGCCCCCCCCAATATAAAATTACAGGTGGCAGTTTCTCACAAAAGAGCTCAGACCACTTTCCCAGCACAAAAGGAGAAGAGACACTCTGGGAGAGTGGGTGGTGAAAAAAAAAATTGTCTAACAGCTAAAGACCCAGATATTTTCCTCAGTAGGACGAACTGGTTGATAAAAAACAGACGTTTAAGGAAAGTGAATGTTGGACACGACGTCAATAAAATGTGTCCGCTGCATGTGTAGCGACTGTTTTCAAGACTTTTTGGTCAAAAATTGCTTCAGCTCAAAATTCTAACATGTTAACACATGGGTGTTTAGCTGGTTTGGTGTTTACCATGTTAAATATGGTTTAGTTTAACCCTGAGCATGCCAACATTTGATAATTAGCACTAAACACAAAGTTTCTACGTGATTAAAGTTGCCAGTATTCCTCCTCATGCTTGTCAAATGATTTAGTATGTCATATGAGCTAGTTTTTTTCTAGTATTATCCATCCTTCAGCTTCACAGATATTCATAAACTGAAATTAGACTTAGCTGAGGGTAATGGGAATGGGAATTTTTGTTGATGGACAACAGATGAAGGAAGGAATCGATCTATACTGAGTGGATAAATGTCCGAAGGGAATCAGTATAATTGGTGGAGACTAAAAAAACACAAAAGTCAACTTGCTGGAGACGCTTAAGGAAAACTCAAGGGATCACCAAAGTTAGCAGGACTCCTTGTCTTTATGAATGTCTGTACACGATCATATGCCAATTCATTTAATAGAGATGTATATTGCTCAGTTGTCATATTAGTATGATATTACATACAACGGAGTAACTCTATCCCCCGAAGGTGTCTACAGAACCAACAGTAACTAAACAGTTTGCAATAACTGTACTACACGTGCAGTATAAAATGTGTTCATGTAATTTGCCTTTGAGATGTGGCGTGTGAGGTGTAGCGATGGGTAAGTGCAGGAGTGTGTGCATGTGAGCTGTGTTCATGTCTGTACACCATATTACTTTGGGGACATGAGTCACAGCTGAGTGTGACTCATCTCATCTTGTCTCCCGAGTCACATACACTAACAGGAGGTTACCTAACGTTTGCTAATCGAGACGGGTCATACATACACAAACACTCACTCTTGGTCACAACCTGTCCTCGTAATCTGCCACATTTGTTTTGCAGCAGTTTTAGCTTCATGTTGTGTTTACTGACCAATGGATGCTTATTCTAATCCCATATCACAGTTGTTTTCAGGTTCCCATGACCTTTGTGGTGCTTTGTATTGTAAATTATAATAATTTACAGGATTAATAATATAATTGTAAGTAATGCAGGGCATGTTTGTCTGCAGTATACTTCATGTCTTCTTTTCTTTTTTTGATTTCTTTCTTTCTTCCTTCCTGTGACAAAAATCATTAACACGTCTTGACTGCGTACAGCGTCAGTGCCATCACAGGAACTATTTTCTGTCCTTGTTGTCAACATGCTCCTCGCACTACTATGAGCACATGTTTGCATGTCTGATTTGAGCATGCTGGGTTTATTAGCAAGTGTATGTAAGTGCATAATGAGATAGAAAAGTGGAAGCCATGGCAGTGTTTCCTGTGAAGATGGAGGCTGATACGCTCCACTGACTGCAAAGCTTGGAGTGTGAGTCACGCCGTTGTGGGAGAGAACCACACAGCCAAGGATTGGGCTGCAGTCTGCTCGGCTGATTGGCAGGCTCATCCATCCCAGTGAGTGTGTTTGTGTGTGTGGGTGCTATATCTCTGGGTGCCTGGGAGTCTGCTGCGCTGATATGATACTGTAACATCTCATCTGCTGTGGAAAACAGACAGGAAGCATGAATGTCTCTCAGCCAACATGTGAGGTTGGGTACTCTTTAGTCCAAAATGGGTCTGTTGCCAGTCACGTGAGAAAGATCAGTACATATTTTTTTTAATTAAATAATTATTTGGCCAGGAAAGCCTGACGGAGATAAAAAAAATAAATACATTTATAAACAGAACCCAGCTGAGAAAAGCATAAAACACAATTAAGCATCAAGTTACAATGTATAGTCACAATGTGTGCACTGAGCTGTGCGCTGCCGTTTGCCCGACGCAGCAAAACAACACTGTGACACGGCGCAGGCAGTTGAAAATAATGAGTTTAAGGGTGCAGTGGTGCCGTTGCTGCGTTGCGTCTAAAAGGTCCATAAGAGTCTAGTCAGCCAAGCATGCAGCTCTTCAAAGCAACTACACAGCACTGCTAAGTGATCATCAAAGTCATTACAATTCAACCCAATGGGACGATGAATATCTGTATTAAATTCCATGTCAATCCATCCAACAGTTGTTGAGATGCTTTAACCTGACTTGTGGTGGACTAACAGACAACGCTCACTAAAATCCTAGAACAATAAACAAATCAGCAGGTAGAATCAAAGTGCAACAATCAAAAAATGGAGAAATGTTATTCTACTGGTCCTGGAAAAAGCATAAATGATGATTTTAATACCGATATGGCAGATTTCAAACCATAAAAATGCAGTTTAGGGCTTATCACAAAAATACAGCAAAAAAAGTATGAAAAGGCACAATACGTTACATTAGATTATATTTTTGATTTCCTGTTGCTGTGCTACACAAATTACAGTCACCAATCATGTTCTCAGAAGTCATTGAGGTTGTGTTTTTCATCTGACAGTCATTCATACTGCCGCTGATGTTACTCGCTCCTGTCCTCCTCCTCCTCCTCCTCCTCCGCTAGTTTCTTATTACCATACTTACAATGGCATCTGTTGCCTTGTGCATTTATGTGTCTCTTGATATCTCCGTGATCTGTATCTGCTCATGTGTGTTCTGTGTACCTCTTGGGGGGGTATTTTTTTTTATGTGCTTCCCCTTAAAATCCTGTTCAGCTTGGATTCATTTGGAGAGCAACAAAGGAGTAACCATCCTAATTCGGTGCAATTGAAATGGTCTTTAACATTAAGTGTGACAGAGCAGAAACACAAAAGCAGAATATTGAAATGTTGGTGAATTTTGTGTAAATTTGTTTATCTAAGAGCCAAAGTATAACAGATGTGACCATTGTGAAGAACATAAGAAGTGAACAGGGAGCCTAGAGGAAATACATGCCATAACTGAGGCAGGGGTACCAAAGGGAGTCTCACTATCACTCTCATTTGTCATTACGTGCCCTCAGGCTGAAATTAGCATTTTCTTTTAAAGGAACTAAACATGCACATAGTTCCATTACAAGTGAAGCAACAGCAGGCAATCACGTTGCCAATGAACTCATCAGAAATCTAGAAATGGTTATGGTTGACCATGCTGATGTCTCACACATCACGACATGAAGAGATGTTATTTCCCTCCGCAACCACAGCTCAATTTAAGCATTTGCAATGGGCAAATTCTTTTTCCCGACCAGCACAATATACATCCAGCCATGAAATAGTGGCCACATGCTGTACGTGTGCAGGAAGCTGACAGTATGAATAGTAATATGTAGAAGGTCATGTCAGTTAGTGAATGTTTCACTCCATTTTACCACAAGAGTCCTTCCAGTTTTGTACTCAAGCATTCAAGTACAACTTGTACCATTTTACTGACAGTACCAGCCTTTTACATGTATTTTCTGTACATTCAAGATGAAGTTCTCTATATCCCACAGCCAATCAACCTTTGCTTAGTGGATGTTAGACGCTCTGAAGATGAAACAAGATGTGGTGGGCAAAGCAACACCCTGTTTCGTCAGCCAAAAGTCCTATTGCACGAGCACGTCCTCACACATCAAAAAGAAAAAGAAGAAGGAAATAAAAAATATATTTATAGATGATTTCTTTCAATCAGACTGTTTATTTAGAAATGTCAAATGAACAGCTTGTTTCAAAGACACTGAACGGGAAATTAATATTAATGCTGACCCTCATTAAGAAACCAATTCAGTGAAAAACAAACATTAACTTTAGTTTAAAATAAATGAATGTTGATTAATTATGAATCTACGTTCTGTTACACTGAGCAGTGTTAAAGCCAAACTGATGTTGCTGCAGTTGTTTACATTTTATTAAATGAGAATGAACAGAACAGTGTTTTGAATGTGTGACGGTTCCCTGGGCAATTTAAGTGTGTGTTCCCATACCCAGCTGATTGGTGGAAACCCCTCGGTCCCTGGGTATAAAGCTCCACCCACTAACTCTCTGTCTCTCTCTCTCTGGCAGGGTCCATCCACCTCTCCAGGCTGCCTCATGGTTTTTTGTTTTCTTTGTTCTCATGGCACACAACATCTCACATCTACACATTTTCACTCATGCATACATGCACCTTCACCACTGATTGACTGATTAACACACCCCATTGTTTCTTTGGTTTGTTTCTGGTAAAAAACGTTTGTGTTGTTCAGTTCTCTACAATGAATCACCTAAATTCTGGCCTTCAACCCGCGTCTCCCTTTTGTGTTTGTCATGGCTCTAGAGCCGGGTCGTGACAAATGTGAAATATTAAAAATGTTTAATTAACTTGTTTTAGGTGATTTTGTTTTAGCCCTAGTAATGGTAATATTAGCTCAACTACTTAAGTGACTGCGATTACATCTGCTACACATTCATGTTCCCATCAGGATGAATTCTGACGACTTTAATGATCTCCTGATGGTGAACATGGCAAACATTATACCTGCTATATGTCAACAAGTCCTTTAAACTTGTTGATGTATACGTATACACATCACATCAACTGTTTTCTGATATTTTTCACTGTGGTTATGGTTTGATTGGGTATAGCTACAAAACAACTTGGTTGAAGTTAGGAAAACATGGTTTGGGTTAAAATTACTACTTGATTGCGAGATCTTTGTCACCATGGTTACAATAATAACCATTTAGCAGATAACAATACTGACAGAAAGTGAACTGATTTGCTCCCGATGGACATAAGTCATACTTACTACAGCCAATGGAGATCTTTGTCACTTGAACATTTGTTGTTTTTGAAACAGCTGATGCTCGTCATGATCTGTGTTTGTCTAATTAAGAATCAGTTAATCCTTGATTACTGTTTGTTTGTTTCATATAAATGTTGCTGCCTGTCGCTCTATGGTATAGAACAATGAGCTAAACAACAAACCCTTAGAACAATCTGTGCATAAATTAACAGTTTATGTTCCTACCAGGTGTTTACTGTCGCAATTTTATAAGAGATGTGACACAGACACATGATGTAACAAGTAAAAACGACAGATATACAGTGAGACGAAGTTATAGGTACTGAAAATTTAAAAAGCTCAAGATCTTAAAACCTTTCCAAAGTTAGATGAAACCGTATAACTCTACTGTCGTAATATTAATATGCGCATACACCCGCTGAGATTGAAGCAACAACTCACTGCTTCTCTGGTGGTCGTCAAAAATCGTTCACTGACAGGCAGGAAATCACTAACTGAGGACATACTGTAGATGAGGGGAAGTGGATGTGAACAAAAAAAAAAAAAGTAAATTAAAACACTTTATCACAAAATAACTCCCGGAATACATTAAACATTAGATATTGATGATATATAACAATGTCAGATGATCTGAGGTGGACTTTAATTTCAATTTTAATAACTTAATAACTAGAAAAAAGTCTTCCCTTTTTTTTTTCACCAATTTCATCTGCTGTGTTGATCTATCTTGATTAAGTATTTATGAGAGGAAGGTGATAATAAGGTAGCTAAATTCACGGCTGCAGGTATGCAAAGACAGCTCTTAATAAAGTGATATTGGTGGTTGGTAGCATTTCGGGTCATTATTGTGTCCTAGGAAAAATATGCTGTGCAATAAGTGGAGATGTAAATGTTTTGTTCTACTAAACTAAACATTTTTATTTAGACTTTTAAGAGTCCTAACAATGTATGTCGATAAGCAGTGTTTGCGTAATACTAATTTACAGGCTGTGAATGTAAATATGTGATATTAAAGCAGGCAGTGTGTAAGACTGTTCCACTTAGTGTGACAACAGAAGGCAACTCTGTCATCCCAGATAAGAATGATGAATGTAAAATAAGGAGTTTTGTGTGTTTGACAGCATTTCCTCTCCTACAGTATATTTAAAGATTATCTCTTTTTCCACAATGTCAATTTAAAGTCAACTGACAGCAGAGTTCAAACATGACACTCACCTAATCAAAAGTTTGCATTGTGCAAAAGTTATTTTTCCCCACTCTCCTTTGTCTGAAATCCATCAGGAGATTTGGCAGAGTCAAACACCTCGGCGTATTTGCAGTCACCATTGGTTTGTTGAGCATTAAAAATGTTAATTGGAATTTTTAAAAAGGAAAGAAAATATCGCATTACCATCCCACCTCCTCCAGTCACAGGCTGTCAAAATGCAATATTCCAAATTAGATTGTATTTGGATAATCTTTTGAACTGTAATAGGTTTCCAGCCAGCAGGCATATTACTATTGGCACATCATTATTAAACAAAAGTGACACCGAACCATCACTTTGCAGGCGGCGCCAGATAAACGTTCGACACCGTGCAAATAATATTAGTTCTGCTTCCAGAGTCACTGGCTTATCTCTGGGATGCTATATTGGGTTCATATCCCTGTCGGCTGGCGAGGGCCTTCTGACGGAAGTGTCTAAATTTATGAGTAGCCCATATGTGTGAGGTGCATGTATGAATAGGCTGCTGTGTGTGTGCACTATGTAACATGTGTGTCGCACATTAAAAGCTTTTATATGTAAATGCTGTGTTTGTGTGTGGGTGGTAAGACGGGTGTGTGCCTGCTTGTGGGTGTGGGTGTGTGTGTGTGTAAAACTGGATACATTCATATGTAAATAGGTAGTGTATGTGTGCCTGTATATGCAGACGCGACCCATATCATGGCATAATGAGATCCGCCACTGTTGGTTACCCTCAGACAGTGGTAATTATGGCTGCAGTGAAAAGGACTGATGCTGAAGGCAGGATGGACGTTCACACACTAACATTTTCAACCACACACAGGCCTCAGTCGCACTGACAGCCTGCTGCAGGCAAAATGACGACCTGTCCATTTGGCACCGGTATGGGAATAGGATGGCACTAACTGGATATGATAAATTAGACCTGCATCCGCTTTCTAATCAGCTTTTACAAAAACCTGCATATAATATTCAATACCAGAAAGATAGGAGGCATTCACGGTGATGTCAAGTCAATAAATACCTGATAAAGAACCTTATTATAAGACAGCATGATGCAAAGAGCTACCAATAAAATATGAAAAAAGAAAAGCTTTTTGTTTCTTTATTCAGCCCTATCATGTAACTCACTCAGTTGGCACTCAATGTTTCCAGGAATGGAACATCATATCTCCTAACAGTGAGTAAAGTGGCCAATAGGTCGTGTTAAATGGACCAAAAAGATTGTCCTTTATTCAGATGAGGGGAGCTGCTCTGTAAAACAATGTGTGATGTATTCTTGAAACTCACAGATCAATTCCAGCTTTGTGCTTTCTGTAGAAAATTTTCTATTAAAAAAAAAAGTCAATTTAGTTTAAAGGATAAGTCTTCTTTTTATTTATTGTCAGAAAAATCCCTTTAAAGACCAAAACCAACTATGAATTGATTCAGAATTCAGAATTTTCTATGGAGCCAAAGCCCAATATATCTTATTCCTGTGTGCCATAGAGCTCAAGACACATCAATGAGCTACACTGTCTGTGACATGCTCCTTCATTACCATGAACACGAGCACTGTACTGTATTTTGAGTCAATCCCTCAGACACCATCCTGCTGCTGTAAATACTCACTAACCATAATGTGTATCAGGTGGAAGCTGAAAATGGTCCGCTCTATTTATTACACTTTAAGTAATGTTTGCTTTAGAAAACTACTTTTTAAAGTCAGAAACTAGATTTCCATTCAAATGAGGCTAAAATTTTAACCAAATTTTGAGGAAATCAGCAAAAGAAAATTTCCATCCACTTGTTAAGGGGATGATTCCTCGAGATCAACAACTGGCGGTGCAATGAGCAAGGAAACGTCATTTTTGTTTTATGTGTTTGAACTGAAGGAGCTTATACTCTCTTCATCTGAGATCTGATGTTTCATCTGCTGCTAGTTTTTTTTTTAATCTTTCCACTGGAGAAGCTTCAGTAGATGTTTAAGTCACATGCTTCATGTACGTGATGATTTATTGACACTTAGTCTCATTTCCTTTTTGTCAATAAACCAATGTTCCCACCTCAGCAAAGCGTAAAACCCTGATGACGAAATGTCAAGAATTTTGTTGCAGTTTCCTCTCAGGTTTTTTGTGTACACTGTAAACCTTCTTTCTTTAATAAGCCAAAGGAAGGTTATTTATTTAAAATCTAAGTATTTCAGCAGTAATGTACAGTATGCATGATTTGTGATAAATGGAAGAAGAAAAAAGGTATGTTCCTTCAACAACTTCATTCAGAGCATTTGTATCAAGGCCTGTAGTGGCTCATCTCCATATATAACATCAGTCATGACCGTAATTGTCCTTGTCGAAGTGTTTCTCCTCTATAGAAAACGGTTCTCTGATGTTTCTCACAGACCGTTCTACCTGATAGGCTCTACATCCTGTTTGCACACTAACAATCGCATCAGCAAGTTCTGATTTATTTTCTTGGTACTCGCCTTGAACCTTTCAGCCACAATATCGCTCTCTTTACATCTCTCCATCTCTGAATACAAGCGTTGCCTTCCTGCTTTTCTCAATGGCTAATGGACTCCATACAACACGGTCTGTCTTTTATTCGGAGAGTTTTCTTGATCAAGTGCATTTTTCAATGCCGCATATATGCAACAGCGAGGAAAAACCATAAAGGATGAATTATACTTTGGTGCAACCCATCGACCATCAATATGCAGCACTTAGAGAGCAGGCACTTTCATACATCCATTTTTAACAGCTCTTTACATGGTTACCTTTGGCTGTGAGTTGAAAGGGACCTTTTTTTTTTTTACCGATACGGCAGGATGTTCAAAAGTGAGCAGGTTGAACATGGAAAGTGACTCAGAAGAATTTGTTACAAGCATGTGCGTGTTCTTCAACACCTACATCACTCTGTTTTTGGAGCACCTCATGAGGGAAAAGAGGCGTACAGTCTGTGGTGTGAGGCCAACAGCCCAAACAAGAATACAGTGAGAGTGTTAAACCACCACAGGCAGCCCACAGATGTCGTGCTGCTCTTTGCACCCAACCAGAAAAAAAGCAAGTTGAACCAATCACATAAAAGCCACAATGTTGACTACTTAAAATAAAATAATAAATCTACAGTGTACCATTGATAAAAGCAGAGATAAAGATAAACAGATGAGGAGGTCCTGAGTAGTCAATATCTCAATGGATTGTCATGAAATTTTGTACAGACATTCACAGTCCCCAGAGGATGAATCCTAATGACTTTCCTGATCCCTTTTTCCTTTTATATATCGCCATCATAGATGGATTGCTACGAAACTTTGTACAGACATTTATGTTCCTCATGTGATGCAGTGTTTGTGGTTTTGAGTGAAATGTCTCTACAACTATTGGACCTTTTGTCATGAAATATGAGACAGACATCTGTGTTCCCCACAGGATGAATTGTGAACAGCTTTTAAAATCCTCTAATGCCTTCATTTATGGTGGTCTTTCTTGTCATTTGTCCAACACACATGTTATGTGTCTTAACACATTAAACTAAAAACATGTCAGACATTCAGAAAACTTCTTTTGTTTCAAGGTGTATTGGGCATTGAGCGTCAACTTAGAGGAATGCACTGCATTTGTCTTCCTAACAATCTAGTCTATTCCCAGCATGTATAATGATTTTGAATAAATAAAAAAAAAAATCACTGACATACTGTCAATCCCAGATGAAATTGGGGACATTTCCTTGCAGATAAAACAAAGAAAATGAATGAATAAATACTTTGTGACGTGTTTCTTTCCTAATGACCTAAACTGGGAGACTGGCTGTGTTTTTTTGTTTTTTTGTCAATGAACTCAGTGGGCTGAGGAGCACGAGGAAACCACTACATGAAGCTGAGTGGCAAGAGACATGTTTGCTCAGATGTGTCATCAATCACTCCCAAGTTCCAAAATACATTTCACACTAGCTGTGAATAGTTAAACAGAATCAGGTCACAGAAAAAAAAACACACACACACACACTAAAATACTGTTTAATTGAATAATGCCAGCTGAATAGGAATTAAACAGTAAAGCCAAAAAAAAGAGCTTGAATTACTGGGTCAATTAAAGTGGAGATTATCCAAATTTAAGACAAGGATACCAATAAGTTTTCAAGGTCCCCTGGATCCGTTCTTCTAAACCTTTTTTTTGTCAGATGTAAGTACACAACCCTGTCACATGAACTCAAGCACCCATTTCTCAATTTTTGAACCATTTAGCCGCCTTGCATGGCAGCTGATGCAATTGGTGTATGAATGGGTGAAAGAGATAAAAAGGGCCTTGAGTGGTCAGAAGACTGGAAAGGTGTGATATAAGCACATCCCATTTATCATTTACTTTAAGTTATTTAGACTTCTCTGCTTGCTTACTAACTAGTCGTGATGCACTCGCTTATTATTTATAATGTATAATAACCGAGCTGCTACTCCAACAATTGGCTATCATCTGATGACGATGTAGCTTCTGGGGGGCAATGGCCAATGTTTCTGGGTGTAGATAAAAGATATCTGGAATACTAGGGCCACTTTCTTCACAGTCCATTGAGAATTTGATACGTGAGGGTGACAAGAAATGCAAATTTCTGCTGATCTCTATGAACAGGTATCTACATACAAAGCAGAAAACAGTTTTTTTTCTTAGAGCTAAATCATTGTCACAATAGCCGATAGGTTTCAATATTGTTTTTCTGCCTTGAGTTCCACCTCTTTAGCTTTCCACATGGACTGTTGCAACCAAAGTGTGCTCAAGCGTGGCTGGTCAGTATTACTTAGAATACAAATGGGAAAACTCAGAATGCTTCTGGCACCAAAATTGTGGACTCCTGCCTACATATTCTGCATTCATATGCAGAAATGTGTTTCTAGAGATTACTCCTCCACCAAGTACCCCCTGGGGTACAAGTACCCTTGGTTGGGAATAACTGCAGTAGAGGTTTCAGACTGCAGGTCCCATTTGATAAAATGTCTTATTTGATTGTACGGTCTTATCGCAAAATCCTGTATGAAACACACGAGATAAAACTTTGATCCAAATATTTTAACCACCACTGCAGAGCTCCACAACCGGGCTTATAGAAAAGCAAACAGGCTATTATCCAGGGTAACAACAGGCTCATCCATTTGGCCTGTACAACAAAAACAAACTGAACCGAGGTGGATCTTTGACCCCGCAAAGTACAGGAACCACATGGGATCTCCAGTGGATGTACTATGTTTGCTCAACTACAGTCACTGGGATTAGATCCAGGGCTGTGTTTACTGTAGCGGGGGTTTTGCTTGGCCAGAATGACGGCTGGAGATGGATCCCCAAATACTGTGAACAGATTCCAGCCCCCCTATGTGGTGGGCTGCAGCTGCTGTCTTTTATGGCAGATTCCTTTGAGGCAGGAGTATCTGAGAGAGACTGCAGAGAGGCACTGCTCAATGAGCAATTTATATGTTCTCAACAAAGCTTCTTCTTTAGACCCCGAAGGCAGGTCTTAATTGTTAGACGTGATATCTCCACTCCCCCTCTCCCTCTCCTCTTTCTTTGACTGTTTTCTTCTCCCTCCTCCCACCCACCCACCCACCCTCCCTCCAGCTATTAGGAATTGGATTTGGAGCAGAACGATCCATTTAGTCTCTCTCCTCCATCTCTATCCCTCTCTCACTACTTCCACACCTCCTCTGTAGGTTTCTCTCATCAAAGCCCAGGCTTAATCAGTCTATTTTTACCTGAAGGAATGAAAGGAAGGGATGAGGTAATGCTTTTCCTGTCCATCAGGTGGGCAGTGGTGCATGGGCTCTCTGGTGTGTATAGCTTAGGGAGCTAGCACCACCATGTGGACTCAGAAAAGAGGAATCATTATTAAAGCAACAGCAGAGAGGTACAGCCTGGAGAGACGGTGCTGGATGATTACCAAGTGATCAAAGGGAAACTCAAAGACCTTGAACATAGACAGCATGAACAGCATGTACAGCTGAGTAAGTAAATGGAGCTATGAACATTATTTCAACAATGAGAACTCGAGAACCGTTGACTTTAAGTACAGCAAGTCGGTCTGAGAGAGTGAAAAAGTCGAAACACCTGAACACGGAGGTGAATGTGTGAAAGCAGAGCTCCACCTAGTGGATAAAGACAGTGGGTGACAACAACTCAAATCTGAAAGCATTTTATTTTTAACATAAAACCCACGAAGATTTGATTTCCGCATTTAATTGAGAAATGAAACATTACAGGAACATCGCAGCCATATGGTACAAAATGTTTAAGTTCCACTTAAACCATCTGATATCAGTGTTTAAACCAGCAGAGGAATGCACAGGCTTAAGAAACTGAAGATATAGTTTGTGTAATAGCGGTCTGTTAGAGGTTATGGGCATTAAAATTCACCAAAATAAATATAACATTACTCATCATATTACCAAATAGAATGAAATGTACATATCTGGATCGTATGATAAATACATATATTAATCTAAAATTATTGCAAAGGTTTTTGGTTTGTTTATCTGTGGCAGTGACACAGCTGCTTGAATAATTTCTCTGGGCTATACGTGGCAGATTTTTGCTGCATTCGTTACATAGTTTGGTATAAACCATGAATAATAATAACCCAGCGTGTTGTATATGCTGATCCTTCACCTGAAATTAAATTTGTATGTACAGTATGTAAATGAAGAGCAGCATGATAGGGCAGTGTGCTCGTGTCCATTCGCTGAGAGCAACAACAGCGCCGTCCTTCAACACAAAGTCAACAAAAAGGGTTTAAAAAAAAGAAAGAAAATCGTAAATATTTATACTTCCTACATAAGAAAATTAATTTAGAATTAATTTAAAATAAATAATATATTTCTAATAATAATATATTTCAGAGCAGAACTGAAAAAAATCTTTCTTAATATTATAATGGGGACAGAAATTAAAGAAGAAGAGAGAACTCCATCCATCCTTTGTTACTCTCCGTCTATTCCTCTTTATTCTACCTGCACTTTAAGGCACAGAGGTGGTGGGCATATTGCAGCATGTGGAGACGCTGTTACATCAGATCGACAAGAGTCCATTCTTCAGTCGTCTTTATCGTGGTTCTTGCCGTTGCAGCTTTTGGGTCGGGCAATGCAGAATTTGCGTGGATGGTTTTTAAAATCGAGGTATTTCTGGACGAAGTGCGGGTGCTGCTCTATAAAATGATGAAGGTCATCTGGAAAAGTGGCCAAAAGATAGAAAGTTATCTTAAATGTTATTAGTTTACATTATTAAATTAACATGTCTGATTTTTTTTTTTGGTTAAGAGAGGATTGGAATGAAGCTTTTATTCTTAATTTAAGGTACCAATATGTTGCTGTTTTTTTTTTTTTATTTAGAGGCATCTGTATAATTAATATGATTCAATACCATTATAGAGAAAATTAACAGCTTCCATTCGTCTGTATACTTTCATTTCACATTTTGTGCAGATGGGAAATCTGCTGGATTGTTTCATGTTAAAAGGAAAATTTGCTTCATGGAAAAGTGAAGAGTGTACAGAAAAAGCTTTGACAGTTTCTGGAAAAGGCAGATGGTGGATGTAAAGGACCCTGAAAAATCAATGACAGACGGTGCTTATCCTCTTCACTGAAGCTAAGAAGAAATCAAACGTGATGGTGACAGCACGGAGGAAGCGGGAACGCGCTGATAGATGCTGTCAATCATCTCCACAATGGTCTTACATGTACAAACGGTATCACATCATTTTGTTGTTGAAGTTGAAAATGCTTAACTGACAAAGAAACGTTGGATCTTACCATATGTGATCTTGTTTGTGTCAGGTCCATCCAGGGATAAAAACAGACCTGAAAGTTCCACCTCTTGCACTCCCAACATTATTTCCAAGATGGCAGCGAGATCCTCTTCTATGACTTCCCCTTTCTCCTTGTTCTCGTACATCTGCACAACAACATATATTCTTAGCGCAATGACTTCATGCTCATGTTGAACATCATTCGGTGGAAAATGTGCTCACCTTGAAGGCCAGTTTGAGCGTCTTCATTGACTCTGATGGTCGATGAACGGTAGACAGAGCGATAACATAGTGTCTGATGTCTATCTGTCCGTCTCCATGCTGGGAACAAAATAATTTTAGTGAGCAAAGGTAGCAAAGAAATTATTCTAACCCTATATGAAAAAAGTCATTTGATGCAAATTTGTAATCATCTTGAGCTTGAAATCAACTGGACAAAGAATCATCACAACTGTAGAATTTGTAATCCACAACTTTGTTTTCTAAACTGTCAAAATAAATAAATTACATTTTTTAAAAAAAAAAAAAAAAAATCACACAAATAGATACTTGCTGAAATTTAGCAGGCTGCAGATTCTCCACAAGGGGGAGCTGTTCAGTCCCTATCATACCAGTTTAATCTATAGTATGTCACCTACAAGACGCCACCAGCTCCCCATCACAGTACGAAGTCTCCTATTTGCTGCATTTAATCCGTCTGCTAACTATTCTATTGTGACCCAGCAAAGTTTAAGCTCAGCGTTTGAGGTTGTTAACTAGTGTGTTTAAATGATACTTTGCACAAATATCTAGGAAATTAGGGAGAGGGGGGTTAAAAAGCAGTGAGATCTGAGGTGGTTTAAATTGTATCTTTTATTGATTTGTAACTACACATGACCAAATCTTTTGTACTAGAGCACCCAACATTTGGGACATCTTGCTGTAGCATCAACATCATGTTTAAATCTCTACTTTTATATGTTCTGTATGTTTATATGTTCTATACAATTGCAACAATTACAACGTATGTCATATTTGTTTTATATGTCCTCGTTACCAGTTTGTAATCTCATTGTCTGTACTCATTTTAAAATGATTTGAAAAAATAAAATAAAAACTCTGTTGGACCTTGACTCTGTCTGTGTTTACCTGGTCAAACATACTGTGGACTTGTGTGAGTGTGTCTGTAACTGGCAGATTGAGGAACTGGGCAAAGTCGTCCAAACCCAGCCTGTCTCCCTGCAGCTTTCTGGCTCTTCTGGCCTGCTCCTCCAACACTTTCTCTGAAGTTCCTGCTCTCTGCCTGTTAATGCACAGTGCAGAAAATAAAAATACAAAGAAGTCACGTCATGCAATAATGTATTAGTTTGTCATACTTTTACCCACATGTGTGGGAAAACATGGTTTGTCACCTTCACTCTGTTTACATCTTAAAGAGTGAAGCAGATAAAAGAAAAAGTGTGAATAATGTATTCAGAACATAATATAAGTATAATAATATAATTGAACTATTGTTACCCTACGAATCAAAATGTTGTCTTAATTACGGCTCAATAGATTATAAGAAAATATAAGAAAAACTAATAACTAATGAAAGACCAGATGGTTTTTGCAAGAATAGCACTTTCTAATTTACATATAATAATACCAATAATAAGGTTGAGTATTATTGTGAGATGTCAAATCGGCATCATTATCATTAAAATAGCACATACTTTGTCTTTCTGCATAAAATGTTACAATTAAAAAAGAAATGCATACATGTGGAAACGAGACAGCTGTCTCTGTGTATTCATAAACGTGATGACGAGTGTTACGTGACTGTCGACTAAGATTCCACCTATCCACTAACCACCTGGCACTAACGCGGATTATTTTAATTAGATAGCTCCCATATTGGAGCTAATCAGCAAAGAAGATGAAAAGAAGACTCCTCTTGGGTATCTTTAGCATTTATGTGATCAAATTACAAAACACACGCTAATGAAACATGATTTTATGAACACTCACAGTATTTCCTCTTTATTTCATTCATATCTTCTCTATTTAACCAAACACATCTTCCTGCATGTGTTTCCATCACGCCACCAATAGGTGTCAGTGTTTCTTCAATGCGCCTTCAAAGTCTTGGATAACACAACCATACACCTAGTCCAACCGGTCAATCCAGTCTCCCTTAACTCACCCCAGGCGGGACACCAGCAAGTTGAACTCAAGCAGGCTGCTGTAGTCGTATACGCGCAGTGGTCCCTGTGATAGGCTGATCTCACGGTCGTCAAAGGAAAGGTCTGTGAGTGGCGCCTCCAGCGCCCTATTAGGGCGGAGGGAAAGGTTTATGTGGACACTTCACGTGTATATATATCCGTGTGTTGAATGTTCAAAACAAGTGTGTGCAGACAATCTGACGCTGATCAAAGACAAAAAACACATACTTACTTGGCCATGAGCTTTCTGACATTACTGGCAAACAGGGCAGGGTTTTCCCTCTCCTCGTCTGATGGAGTGTAAACAGGCAAATACTAAAGGAAAGAGATAGTTACAAATTAGTCCTGCTGACCTGTCGTGTAACTGTGCCGCTATTTAATAAATATGGAATTAAATTCGTCACATTAGATGGGCAGTATAGTCACTGAACCACTCACCTCTATCTCTAAAGAATTATGAGGTTGGCACAGAGTGAGCCATAGGATTTTGAACCTGGAAGACAGAAGAGTTTTGTCCATACATGACGAGACAGTACCATGAAGTGAAAAAAATAATATGACGGATGGAGGAAAAGACTGAGCAGATAGCACCGACGATAACAGAGGTGTCCCTGCAGCATTTTTCCACGTTCATTCAAAATGGAAAACAGGTCACTGGTGTTTGAACTGCACACTTAGCAGGCACAGTAAAAGCTGTGTGTGTGTGTGTGTGTGTGGTGCATGCAAGAGTGTAGGTGTGTAAGAGAAAGATAAAAACACTCACGCAGCAGGGCCTTGCCACGTCCATGTAACAGTATCCTGTGAAGAGGAAGGAGAAAGAGGAAATGGCTCAATATAAACACACACAAACATCTTTTGAAGTCAACTTCCTACAACTTCCCCAAACTTCTTGGAAGTGCTTTTTGTTACTTTTCTCTGAGGTGTGTGTGTGTGTGTGTGTGTGTGTGTGTGTGTGTGTGTCTGTTCAGAGGATGGCTGGAGTCACTTCAAACACTCTTTATCGCTGATTAAACACTAAATGCTGTCATGCTGATGTGTGCGGATAACGTTGCAACACCTCTCAGCCAACATCTCTTACACTTTGACTGTGAATGTTGCACTTCTGTGACATGACAATGTAACTTCCAACGTACTGATTTTACACATCAAAGTGTGTTTACAGGGCTTGGCGAGTACTACTGCATGTGTGGAAGATGAAAGCCTTTTGTGGCTGCGGAGGAAGCAGCGTGAAGTCTGATTAAGTGGAAAACGTTAATTGAGGCTGAAGACTACAAGACGGAAAATGGAGGCAAAATATCCTGAGGGAGAGGACCTATGTAGCCCGCTCCTTATTTCTGCTTGAGACTAGCGGACAGAGGCTACATCAGCCACTACTAGCACTGCTAACACACCTCCACCAGCTGAACTCTCAGCAGTCACGTTGCATTGTGGGTGATGTATGCACCAGGATTTGACAGGGAAGAATGTGCAGAATTTTAATTTTAGTTCTGCTGCATCGATTTTACTACTTCTCTTTTCAAAACAGATGATTCAGGTGCTTGTTGGTGTTGCACATTTGTGTTTGAGATTCAGAAAAGTTGAATATATTTCTAACAATGAGTATTTTGTATGATTTGTGTCCTGGCTGGACGTAGATTGCTTATTGTTGCTCCCGTTTCCAGTTTGCAAAGTTTCCCTCTAGCGAAATGAACAGATGGAAACAGATTGAATGGAAACAGTTCTGGCGGTGGTCTGGAGAGGAACATACAAACTCTGGACAAGTTATTCCGTTAGTGTGGTTTGTGTCCTATGCTGCCACGCTGTCAGCACAGTGACGAAACTCGGCTCGAAGGGAAAAAGTGACAAAAGCTTTCTAGGGAAACGGTCAACAAAAACTAGGTAATAAGAAGTGTATAATTCATGAGAGTGAGGAGAGGTGCCGAGTGAGAGACATGATACCTGTGTGTGTCTGTGTGCGTGTGCACGTACGTGAGTGTGAGAGAGAGAGAGATAGATTGAGAGAGACAGAGGGGGATGAAATATCACCCTACTAGAACATGAAGTCACTCAACACAAGCGAAACATATACTAACGTGTGGGAAAGAAACCATTACATCACAGGTGTGTGTAGGTTTGTGTACGCGGCGCGTTTACGGGTCAAGCTGAGCTTGAACTATGTCGAAGGTCACAGTTATGGGAAGGATTAAAAGACAGTGAGTGTTTACCAGTTTGTTTTGGTAGCGTAGCACCACAGGCTGCACTGGGAGTCCTGGTATGAAAGCACCTGAGAAAGACAGGATGTGCGAGTGAGAAGGGAGGTGGTGAGATGAAACCGTGTTTACCTGTTACCTTTGTTTTTTATTCACTTACTACATGCATATTTAATTGGCAAAACAAGTAGTGCATCGTTTTAGGCAATGGGGTTTTCTATAGATTTTAAGTGACTTGAATAGAGCAGAGAGACAGAGCGATGTCCTGGTCGACATTGTGTACTGGTTTAGATAAGCCTTGGCAAACATCGTGCCGGTGACGGACGAGTTGATAGAAGCTACATGCAGTATTTATCACTGGACAAAACCCTAGTCGAGCTCCTTCCTGAGCTTTGAATAGATGAAAATTGTATAAGAATATTACTATGGCAATAAAGCTGAACACCTAGCAGACACAGAGCAGCATGCATTCATTTGGAGCCGTATTTGTGCTCACATGATCAACGTAAGTCTAATACTCACCCTTATTTTAGCTTTGTTTTAGTTTCCACAAACTGAAAAGGTATCTAGCTCTTTATCTGTATAGGTTTACTAGCCAAGTTGGTTTATTAGCTGAAAGCAGCTGCCTGCTGCAGTCGGAGACAAGGTTTATGGGAGCAGTGGACCAAAACAGCAAAGCTGTGGACCATAAAGTAAAAACAATGGGCTGAAAGACGCTAAAATGCTCCTTAGAGCTGAGGAGGAGCCACATGATAATCCCCTTTGGTTTCATCACTATATGTGATTCCTTTCACATTACGCATAACCATTTTCACAACTGTTCATACAGAATTATTGATTAATTATTGATAATTATGAATTACTGTTTGCAGCTGTGACTGAAAATATAATCTGTCCAGTGTTAAATATGCAAACTGTGTAAGAGTTCAATTAAAAAGTAAAATAAACACAAACATATATAGAGAGAGATCAAAATACTGTGTTGGAAAATAGAACTAACATTGACTTTGAACAGCTGTAACCAAGGAGAAACCTCCATCATGAAACATGGATGACATGGCTGATATCTGAGTTTTAACAGAGCAATATCAGCTGCACATATTTCTCTATCTGAACCCGAGATTGCGAAAGAACATGAAGGAGCATAAGAGTGCTCAGTGTCTACACTTTCTGAATAGTAATGTGACTATAGTAAAGGGACAGACAGGGGGAGGATGGTGAACATGAAAGTGAGGGCTGTATTAAAAAGGTCTTTTGAAGACTGGAGGTATCTGCAGAGCACGTCAGGCACAGGTGGCACCATTCACATCAAAACACACACACATACACACACACACACACACACACAGCTGATCTGTTGTGCTGGAAGCCAGTGAAGAGACATAACTAGAGGAGACACATCCAGAGAGGACTGGTAATACACAACAGACAGATCAAGCTGGACAAACACACACACACACACACACTCCAACAAAGCAGGGCCGAGTGTGTCCAACGGGGCTTACTGGGAATGACAGAATTACAGACTGGAAGAAAGGGGATTAGACAGAGCAGGCAGGGAACAATGGCTGACAGCATAACACACACACACACACACACACACACACACACACACACACACACACACACACACACACACACACACACACACACACACACACACACACACACACCCACCCACCCACACAGGGGACGTGATCAGATCAACATGCCAAAAAAAAATTGGGTGCAACAGCTATGTGTCCTGTTGAGGTCTCCCTAAGCTTGACACTGGACCCAAACCTGCTGTGCCAACATGATTTTAATTTGATCAGACATCTACACCTTGAGTTGGCAACAGTCAACTCTATGCATAAATAATAATTTACAAGCCCAGGCACACTAAATGAAATGAATACTGAACAAAGCGATAACACACTAGTCTCATTATTAACATACAGACACACCCGTGGTTGGAAATTACCAAGAACATCAGCCAAATACTGTGCTGAGCTGTGTTTGGCCCACGTGCGTATCAGCTTCTCTGGAGAATAAGTGGTGAAATAAATCAAGTGCACGAGACTGCAAGTGTAAGTATGGGAGTCAACAAGCACACCAGTGGCTCTGTGAGGCTGTGCAGTGGAGCTTAGCTAGATGCATATATTAGGATGCAAACATGTTCTAACGTGCGTTGTTTAGCAAATGCCGTGGTCACCACCTTTTTAGTGAGTACAGCTGAGGCTGATGGGAGCACAACTATCTTCCACCTGGTTTCACCTGGCTGATGCCTGAAGCAGGCGATGGGAGTGAATACATACCTGCTTTGTATAAGATGAGACCAGACCTGTTGGTGCACGTCCCCTCTGGGAATATCATGATCTAGAACAAACAAACACACATTATGGTGGACACGCACAAACAAATTGATGCATCTCATTGTTTTGATCTTGATCTGTGTAAACTGTATTTGTGCTTTTCACCTTTCAGTTCCCACATGGTGTGAGCAGACGTTATTCCCCATCGTTTCTCTGTGTGTATTTTCAGTGTGCATGTTCATGTGTATGTTACCTGAGGCCATTGCCCTCCAGACCGGGCTCTCCGCTTGATTTCCTCAACCGTTTTTCTTCTGGAGTCCTGATCCGACCGAAACACAAACACTGGTCTGATGTAGCTGATCAGAGCTGGGATGACGATGGTGGAAGAGAAAGATGCGGGGATGAGAGAGAAAACAAAAAAGTTAGTTCATCTTCGAAACTTTTCAACTAGAGGAAAAGCTAATAAAGCAGGAGCATTAGTCAAATGTTAAGGGAGGTAAAAGTTTGTTTAGTGTCGGCTCAACATCTGTAATTACTACTCACGGACAGAGCATAATTTTGTGAAGTCTTTAGCTGTCTAGCAATCTATAATCAATGTGCTACCTTATTCCTGGATGTGCTATGTGTCAATAAGCTGAATCTAATTTAATAAATCATTTGGAAAACCAGATTTGAAACTCAAATACAGATTTTATTGAGTTGGGTGGGGGTTTCAGAGCATGACTCGTGAAGGACACACCCTCATATATGGTCCACTGACAATCGAACACGCTCTGCAGAAAAACACAGAGAGAGCTATGAGAGAGAGAGTATAGACGCAGAGTAATTATTTAACAAGCACAAACCAGGTGAAACAACAGTGAACACACCTGGTTGGTGCAGATCTTATTCTTATTCGGTTGGTTTTGATCGTTTCAATAAGCTGTGTTATTAACTACAAGACTCAACCACACACTCCAAAGCGTGAGTTGTGTTTTCTTTTTGAAGAATTTATAGAGTATACTGCTGTTCTGGATGATAATATCTACCCAGCAAAACAAATATCCAAATATTTGAATATTCTGGTCTGTCTGTCCATATTTAATTTAATAAAAACCCCAAAATATCTTTCTACCAAACACTTTATTTGAATGTTTGAGTCCTTTTTGCCAGCAGTTTGCATTAAATATAAAAAATGTTTTGTTATTAAGGCACAAACTGTAAGTGCCTTGTAAACTGTATCTCTTTGTGTAAATCTGTGGGTTATACAGGTGGTGGAAATGTGGATTACTCACTGCCCCAGACAGGAATGCTGCTGCTCTCCAGTTTGGTGACTATGGAGCACATGGTCATGGTGACTGGGATGGCATCGAAGTAAGAGGAATGCGGTGCCACGGTGAGGATGGGCGCTTCAGATGGCGCCGCTCGCTCCCCTTTCACTTTGATCCAATGGAAACCTCCACAAAACCACATGGCTCGCATGATAACTCGTAGACACAGGTCTATAAACCTGATGAAGGACACACACACAGAGCTGATGCTGAACGATCGATTTGTGTTTGATACACAACATGTTGCTTTAAATCTGATCTTTCTCACTTCGAATAAGTTGACATAAATCCTATGGACACTGTATATTCATAAAATTTAATTAACACTAATAAACAATCAGCAGATAGAAGACTGTGGTTGATAAAGGGCTTGTTTGTTTAGATCCATTCATCACATAATCTACACACATTTTTGTGTAATCCCACATGTTTTTGTATAGCACGCACACACACACACACATACTCTTTAACACTCCGCACTATCCACCGCACACACCTTCTCCACCATGACTGTGGCTCAATGACAAACTCGGAGCGTCCAAGGGAGGCTGTGAAGGCGAAGGGCCACGCCAGCAGCATGAAAAAGGACACCAGCAGCAGCCGCACGGGAAACACGGTGACAGACATCAGTCCTATCTGAGGAGATAAGAGAGATATAAACACACTGTCGTTACCTTTACACTTCCACAAACCGTCCAGCCGTTTAGCATTCCTATCAACTAATAATTATCCTAAGGCTTTAACATAGTGTACATTCCTATAGGGCAGAATAATACGCCTGCATGTCCTACAGGGGCAAAAGAATGAGAAGCACATTCCATCTGTGCCTACAGGAAGGAACAAACAAGAATAGATTAGATTTGAACCCATGAAGAAAGGGTTAACGTTCCAGGAAAACATGTATAAACCTGCATGGGTGTGTCACATATATACATGTACTGTACTATGTATATATGTATACACTCTTTATGTACATATAGGAACAAACACCTTCTCTGACATCAGATTTTTTTCTGGTAACTACCCATTTTGGTGTTCTTTTTCGAAGTAGCAGTAGGTGCATGCAATACTGGGAGTATAGTTTCCTCAAAAGGGTGGAGAGAGCAGCAGAAACACGTTGCCAGGAATGTGTAACCTCCAGGCAGTTCCAGCACGTGTCTAAATATGACAATTTACAACAGTTTATGTGAATTTATTTTGTCTGTTTCACAACTGTTAAGGCTATTAATTTGCGGTCTTTAAATGCCAGAAGAAAATCCATTTGGTTTCTTTGAAATCTAACTTCAAACTTGCCGTTTGTCGTGTTTTTAAGCACGGCGCAGCTCATCCTGTATATTTCTGTACACTTTGTGCAGTGAGCTGACAGTTTGATATTATCAGACCACGGCTTTTGCTTTTGCATACCACCAGTGGGCTTTTATTAAACAGTAAAGTTGGAAATAAGATAAGGCAACTCTGCAAACACAGTGTACGAGGCCGAGTTCAGCTTCAGGTCACGCAGTACAGTTTAAGTCTCGCCACTGAAGCCAGAGTACCAGTGTAGAGATGAGAAGTCAGCTGACTGACCTGTCATGCCTTTTCTTTTACTGTGTAATGAGAGAATGTGTGTGTGTGTGTGTACTAATAAGGTCACAAAGTCATGGCCTACAGTGTAAATTCAAACTGTGTGACATTTTAAGCCCCTTTCCTCCCCCTTGTCCGACCTTGGGTCGATCTCTTCATCCCGCACTTCTATCGCGCTCCCTCGTTCCCCCCTCTCATTATCCCCCCAGCCTGCCTTACAGTAATCTCCAATCCCGGAGGAATTCCTCTCCTCAACTATCTATCTAACCATCCATCCATCCATCAGTCTCTCACTCCCTGTGTCCATTTGCACAGCTGCACCTTCATTTATCATTCTGTTCTACCTTTAACTGTTTTCTTCCTACTTTGCATTGATGTGTTTTTTGTGACCACTCTGGGGAATCATATCTAACACCCCCCGCTTCCGGTCTTTCCTGTGCGTACCTCTCTCTGGAGGAGCCCAGGTGCACACTGCAGGGCTGTATTAATAAATAAACAGTAAAGTGGGTGATTTATGATGCTCTAACGCCTCTCCGTGCCTCACCACCCCCATGGCTGACGCACGGTGCACTCATCATCAGAGCTTAACGAATCCATCTGGGAGGATCCGCTGACATTTTCTCAGGAGGTGGCATGAGAATGAGCTGGGGCAGGGTAGAGGGGAGCAATTTCTAGTGTTTTATGGGAATAGCGGTCCGTCCACCTTTGATGATTTGTAATGTGCCATAAAAAACACGCTCCTGCAGTGCGGGGCTCACTTCTACCACACCTCTTTACACTGATATAAATGTAGCTTAAACGTTTTGTCCTCTGAGAGCGATCAGTTATTACTGTGCTCTTTACATTTCTGTTACTTTTGTTACTACTACTACTACTACGCTGACTTTTCTTTTCATAACACCAATTTTTTAAAATCTCAGTCTCTGTCTGTGCATCAGGACAAAGAAGGCAGAGATAGTGATACAGTTAGCAGCTCCTAGAAAAACACACCTCATGAATCAAAGCAACAGCCAATCACAGACGGAATAGCTTTTTAGGAATTCTTCTTTTCATTTGTCTCATTATTTATTGATTTTTTTTTACGTCTACATATGTTACCTAGTACGTCTTTTACGTCTGTGTTTTAAGTCTCAGCAGAGTTCAAGTGTGATGAAACATCGCCATGATTTCACTTTAATCTGATTTATAAAAGTAAAAAACTTATGAACAGTAAGTGTGATAATATACACTTTAAATGTAGTCAAAAAAAGTGCAAAGACACATAGAAAATACTGTCTACTCTCTGTAGACCAAATAGCCACAAATGTCTTTTGGCCTGAGGGTAGGGTTCAGTGATTTGTTAAGCCATTCTGTCGTAGTTTAAATATTCAGGAGACTTGAGGGTCCCATTGTCTCCAAATACGCAAGCACGCACACACACACACACACACACACACACACACACACACACACACACACACACACACACACACACACCTTCTGTATGTACATATGGCACCATTAACGTTGTGATGGACCATTATTGCATGGAGTCACTCAGTCCATCCGACAGCTGGCCGCTTCCTCTGTCTAAACACGCACACCTCGTGTATGTATGGAAACATTATTTTACATAAACAAATATTTCTTTACAAACCATAAATTATCTTTTCATTTTAAAGTAAGCAACTGTTCACCTACTTACCAATTCAATATAGACATATAAAAGTGATGAGAGTTGATTATTTTATTTTATTTTGATAGATATTATGATGGTAGCAATAGTGGGAAGTATTTTTGCATAATTGATCACTGATTAAAAAAAATAATAATCTGAAAACCAGAAATTATGTGATATTTGTTGGGATATGTTTGTGTTTTTACATGTGGACAACAGCATATGTAAGCCAGGGAGTCTGTGCAGCTCTACAGCACTTCATTAAAACGCCGCTTTGTCACATATTTTACTAAACTAGAAGTTGTAGCTTTTGTTTATTTGGATATTGCATATTGTAATTTTACTAAATATTTCAATGAACTGTGCAGGCCTGAGGATCAAAGCTTTAACAGGTCATCCTCTGGGGACCAAGACTATCTGCACAGACCACAGCAATCAATCCAATAGTTGATGTAGATGTTGATGTTTCAATAAATAAATGTCTACACAGAATTTGGTACCAGTGCTTTAAGCAGAACTGCTGACAGTCAACAAGAAGTCAGGTGACCATCAAAGAATTTATCCTATGGTCAGGAGATCAGGGGACTCAACCTCTGTGGAACAAGATTGTCTGTACAAAATTATATTTTAATCCATACAATATTTGTCAAGATACAGTATGATAAGGGATGATGCCATTTGACACATACAGCTGTAATACAGGTGTTCAGGTTTAAAATGCCGATGTACCTTAGTAAATGCTGTACTATAATTTTAAATCCTGTAAACAGTCTTGTTTTTTAAATAACATGTAGTATTATTATTATTACTACTCAACAACAAACAGTTATGGATATGTACTGACACACAATTAATCTACATACTTTTCCATAGCCATACCACATAACACCCTAACTCCCCTGTGCAATGTGGCCCAGCACACTTTTAACTGCTCCATACACCCTGTAGTGAAGGCTAATTGCGTGCAGTTAATTGTTTTCAATGAGCCAAGGGAAGTGTGCTCTGATTTCCACATGGGAGCCCAGAAAGCAGTCAACCTGTCCTCCAGTTTGCCTTGTTGTTGGTGTAAAGATGCAGTAAGTGATGACAATCAGTCCACCGAGTACAAGATAAAAGTAGAAGAACCTGTTACACACACATGCTCACATGTGGTCTGATAGATTTGTTTTTGGCAGGAAGAAAAATGTATTTTTTTTATATATCTTTATAAAAGAGAAATAATACTGAAACTCAAATTATTTGAGATGTTCAGTGATGTTTGAGAAGAGTCCCAAATCCAGTGTCGATACAAAGTCACAGGTATTTGATGTGCAAGCTGAGTTGGCAGCAGTGTCTGTATGATGTTCACCGTTCAGCAATGTGTGACTCAGCTGGAATGTGCGCTACTGTGTGTCTGTCTGTCTGTCTGTCTGTCTGTTTCACTTGCTGACCTAGTCGCTCTGCAGACCTGCTGATCATGTTTGCTGGAAGTTAACAAAACAAATATATCCAGGACGACCACATGCCAGGATGTTCAGCATCAAGCAGGACAAGGTTGTCTGAATATGACAAACCCCCAGATTGAAAAGCAGACACACACCTAGAAGTTTAAGTTCAGGACTTGTTTAGTCCACACGTTTGTGAAGTGGAAAAAAACACACCACACTGTCACATTACAAGCAGGCAGCAGTAGGTGTGAACCAGAGACAGAGACACACATGGTCTAGCTTACATTCGCCGGACTGCTGCTGTCATCTGGCACAGACAAACAGCTGTTTACAATCTGCTGCACACTTAGACATGTACTAAAAATCATTTTTTCCCACCAAGAACAACACTGGGTGGGAAAAATGCTGTAGTTACAGCACTCTGCAAGCCAAACTGAAGTAGTTTGAAGGTCTTTACAAAGCCAAACTTAAAAGCTTGGTTTGCTGCATTGAAAGCATGCAAAATCTAAAAGGCAAAAGGCCGGGGGTTTACCACTGTTCTCGGTGGAATGTAATTGTTGGGAACCAACGGTGCCGACATAAAGGCCAATTTCCTGAGCCTTGTGCTTTGTACGTTTTTCTCTGAATGAAAGCAGGCCTGCACCTCTGGGCCTGGGAGCTATAGAGAAACAGATAAACCTAATGGGCCAGACCAGAGGAAGTGTACTTCCTCCTCTTGTCTGATATACTACTTTAAGATTTGTGTAAAAAAAAACAAAATGAAATTATTAATTTTAAAAGACCAGTTGGACCACATTAGCAGTGTGTCATCCTGTCAGCAGAGGAACCCACTAATCACTAAGCATGAGAAGCCATTGATCCATTGGCTGATTGATGAGGAGGTATTTCTGCCAGAGTGCCGTCCTCTAGCAGTAACAAACCATCAATTTCAATGGTTGATTTAGGATGTAGCCACAGCTGTGGCAGAATATCTCACCTCCCACTTCCACATTCATGTTTGGCCTAGAGCAAAAACCAGGCTTTAACTTCTTTATAGCACTTCTTTAGAGGTTGAACTTCCCACCAAGCCCTATGTGGACACATCCTAACCTTGATTTTAAAGCGACATTATGTAAAAAGTGGTATTTACTGTCATAAATATTGACAGTTATACACTTGTGTTTGTTATAATTATATTACTTATGATCAGAAACTAGCCAAGAGCAACAACTCTAGAACAACACAAGAACACGCCAACGGCTACAAGTCAGTCCCAGATTTACTCTTGTCCAGCGGCCTCTTGCTTGCTCACTCCCTCCTTTTCCCTTCTTAGCTTCCTTCATCAGCGTCCTCTTCGGTCTTTTTTGCCTCTGCCATTATGTCCGTGGAGGCTGCTAAGGCCAGTTATGTTGTCTCTTTGCCCAGCTCCAGTTCTGGTATAACACCCAACCCATTCTCCCAATCCTAGGTCTGAAAACCTCCTCATCCCGGTGGTCCAAAACACATGTGCCTCACAGTCCACAGAAACTGAGCAAACATGAGCTAACAGCAGCTACGGTTCACAGCAGCAGTCGGAGGACATCAGAGGGAAAGCCGGCAAACACTTTCTCCATAAAATATGACCCAGATTCCCAAAAATAAGTGAAATACTTGGAGTGTGACTTGTTGCTGTAAAGTGTTACATACTTAAGGCAGGTGAGACTGAGACGTAATTCACCTTTTTACACATTGGTATAGCGTGACTTAAAATCTGTTGTTTGATGGCAGAAAAGTTGCACAGTGTCGCTTTAACCTAACACAAACTATTAGTCACTCTTGCTATGCTATCTTGGTAACCGATGCATCTAATGGGGACTATCTGAGCACACCTGAAACCTGACTATGTGTCAGCTTGTTTACCACGGTGCCAACACCTGAGTGTAAACACCGTGCGGCTGTCTGTATGTTTGTGTGTGTGTACGCACACATTCAATTGGATGAGTCAAAGGAAAGAGCTATAAACAAAGTGTGGGAGCAAGTCAAGTCCTGTACAGCATTTCAGTATGACAGGTGAACCGTATGATTACATAAGGAAAAAGAATGCACAGGTGTGTGTGTTTTGTTTTGGGTTCAGCGTAGTCTAAAAAAGGTGGGTAGTTAAAAATCAAATGCAAATACCTGCCATGCAAATTTGGTCAATCCGGATTCAACTCTCCTGGATCCATGGGAGAAAATGTAGGGTAGTGGCTGTCCCCATAATGACACCACCACCACGTCTCAGATAACACATACAAAAGAGCATATGGGGCAGCACGACAGTAAGCTGTAACCGATGAGCAAAATATGATACATGTGAAATCATAAACTGTTTTCTCTTTGTGTCCCCTCCTAAAAAAAAATCTGAGTAATGTAAGACTGCAGGATTATCTCCTAAAGGGGGTTAAACCGGTCAGTTTTCCAGAAGAGGTACTGACAATAAAATCTGGAAGTGAGCCTGAGATTTAGAGGAAAAACCCACTGACTTAATCTAAGCATGCATCACTCAGATGTGATTTCTCTTAGAAATAGTTTGTTGTTGTCATCATTTCAAGGACTACTTAAGGCTGAGCCTTGCTCTCCATTGTCAAACAGGAAAACATCGAGGGGCAACATTTCCTAGATAGTCAGAAGATTGCGTCACTTCTCTTGAGTTTCTTGCCAGTGTTTCCCTTGTAATGCAAAAGATGTTCACACGCATCGCCTCAGTGTAAACAAGGCGGGTAAAGTTTAAACACACACACACACACACACACACACACACACACACACACACGCGCATGTATGCATGCATGCATGTATGCATGTATGCATGCATGCATTTGGCAGCACTTTAAGATTTAACACAATCCAATATTATCTGATGTGTCTTACCTTTAATTTCTCTCTCAGGGTGAATTTCAGCTCGTGTATGAAGGGGTTTCTACCCACCCTGGAGGGACGACTGTTGGATGACTTCATTGTTGACGACCTGACACAGACGCGCAAATAAAATAAAAAAAACACCCAAAGTGTTCAAAATGTTCCGCAGCTGCCCTCGCTTGTTTTGTGGCGTAGGTTTTTGTGTCTTCTCCTTCTTCTTCAGTCCTCTGTCCACCTTCCTGTGTGAGTACAGGAGAGAGTGATGCTGCTGGGCGGGGGAGGAGCCGCTCACTCCAGCCTACAATAACCAAGAACGCTACTTCCGATTTCAAAATAAAGCTCATGTGACTGTGACAGGCAATGAGGCAAAAAAACAACAACAAAAAAAACAACTTATGTTAAAACAATAAAAGTGCTCCATCGTAGTGTTTGCACACCCAGAGATAATTATTTAAAAATGTACATATACAGTGTTTATATACAGTTCACAGATCCCATATTTGCCTATTTTTGCTTTATTTTGCCTTATTTCTACAAAATGTTTCATTTGTGTTACATTTTGAAATATGCATTTCACTTTCAGGTACTAAAAACATTGGTAAATTAGATAAATTGCATCGTGTTTAAGCTTTTATTTTGAAAGTAAAATGACCAAATCTCAAAAACCACACACCCACGCACACACACACATGCCAGTGTCACATGAGTTTGAGTTTCCATATGGAAGTCGGTTCCCAATCCAATAAAAACAACCCCATTAATTCATTAAAAATACAACTGTAAATCTCTAAATAAATTATGCAGTAGGTGTCACTGTGAACTAGAAATGGTGCAGACCAAAAAAGAGAATCTTAAATAAAAAAGGTCAGAATGTAACACCAAATTATGATTTACATGCCGTACTACTTTATCATTTGTAAATCCCTTCAACTTTTCAACTATTAAGTGTAAGGTTTGTACACAGACAACACAACATTTGAGACACAAGTCACACATCCGAGATCAACTTTAACATACATGCAATCATAACACACCACACAGATAAGGAGGTGATGATGGAGATGATAGAGCTCTGGGACTGTGGAATGTGTGTTTGAGATGTTTGGGCTGATTTGCCTCCTGTGAGATTCAGTATGCATTTGAAGTCGAGTTTCCTCCCCTGCATTTGATCCACCCATCAATTTGTGTCTTTTATTTCTAGATGACAGCAGCTTTTTAATTTAACAAACAGACTTTGATTGTGTTTCAAACCCACAGGTGACTGATCTACATTGTACCCTCGGTCTGACTGGTTTATCAAGTCCACAGCAAAAAAAATGTATGTTGTTATTTTGGTATTTTAAATATGTATTGGCACCTGTAAATACACTGCTTATATAAAGACCCACAGTTGATCACAGGTGAACTCCATCTTGCCAGTTTATTTTGAAGGATTTCATTAACTCATAGGAGGGAAGGGAAACATCTTTGGAGCCGCACAGAAAGCCCCTATGTATGTTTGTCCATGGCCGTGTAGTTCAGTGAAATGCCATTGCATTGTGGCAAAACTTGAATTAATACCATCCTGCTGTGTTCTCTGGAAGTTACTCAAACAAATATTAAAATGAAATCATATTGTCTAAGCGCACACACGCATGTTTGTCTCTTTTTTGTTCCTTATTCCTCAATCAGTAAACATTAACCTTTAGAAAAACTATTCACGTGGGATGGCGGTCACAGCCTCTGTGTTTGTCGCCAAACATCTTTCAAACCAGTCAGGTTTCAATGGCTGCACACCTTGCACATTACAGTCTGTCAATACTGCTTTCTCTGCCTTTCAGTCATAATACAATGATACAAAGTTGGTATAGATTTTAGAATAGACTGCTAGTTTCTGACATGACCTTACAAGCATGTAACCCTGAACCAGACACACAAGATTCTGTGCAGCTTTTGTGGGGCATTATTGTGAAGATATTGATAAAGGCTGCTCGGTAGGAACTATAAGGTGATTAAGGATAACTCACTTAGGTACATAGCAGAGGTTAGAAAAAAAGGAGTCAGGGTATTGTGTAGTGTATTGTGTATTGGATGGCAGGTTGGATCCTGTATTGACGTAGTATAGTTTGGCTCCCTCTTGTGGAAGACTGATAGAAAAAGAATCTGTGTGATAAAATATTAGATCCAAGTTAACATTTGAATGTCATTGATTGGATTTGGATATAATCAAACACAGTGTAACATTTAGCTCAGTCTAAAAACTAAGATAATTAGTTTAATTTTTTTTAAAAAGGACTAAAAATCTAACCACATAATGGTCCATAGAGAAACTGATAAATGTATTTTTGCCATTTTAGGTCAAACTCCTGAAATGTGTACACACACCTGGAATTTACAGTATATGTTCAAAGCTTTACTGATTTATATTTTATCTTATTTCCTATTTTTCTATATTTAGGCTTTATTTATGTAAGAAAAGTATTATGAGAATTTTGGAAGTTACTTAATTCAGAATTATCTTATTTTAAGTTTCTCTATGATATAAAATATAGTGGATGTTGAGGAAAATTATGGTTAAAGCACCCATGTGTAAGATTTAAGTACAATCTAGCGGTGTAGTTGCATATTGCAACCGTTACCTCTCAACTTCCAAGCGTGGGGAAGAAACTACAATGACAGCGAAAGATGTGCAAGGCCCTGTTTAGAGTCAGTGTTTGGTTTGTCTGGGTTACTGTAGAAACATAAACACATACAACTGTTCATCAAGTGTACACATACATAAACAATATATTATTCTGCCACTCCTTAGAGAGGAGAGAGAGAGAGTGATCCACACTAACACTAAATTATATATTCTGGAAAGATGGAGGAGGTGTGAAAAGAGCAATGCACATTCTTCAGCCAAACAATTTATTATAGCACAGTTCTTCCAAATATCCACAATCACAAAGCAATCTTGTTCAACATTTTAGCCCTGCCTCTGCTTGTGTCTCGGATTTGTCTTGCAGAACACAAACAAATGCCCCCTCCGCCTGACAAAGAAACAGTCTTTGCATCGCTTCTTCAGGGCAGACTTGGTTTTCATCCCCGCAGAGGGCTGGACGCAGGGAAGAAGCTGACACTGTCCCAACAGAGATGGTCCACACTGAGCGGAGGAGCCGGACGAGGGGGGCTGAATCGAGCTGAATCTGGCTGATGAGAGGAGCAGTGTGCGAGGAGCTGTCGCCAGGGTGCAGAGACATCTGTAAGCACGAGCTGCTGGTGAGGAGAAGGTCAGATTTAACCGGCTCATCTGGGCCACTTGGCGAGTCAGGGAAGTAGCCAGGTGCTTCAAGAGGAGAGGTGCCATGGTGGCAATGGCTGCAGAGGGGGAATCAGAATCAGAAATCAGAATCAGAGATACTTTATGAATCCCCGCAGGGAAATAGTTTTTGTTACAGCACCTCCCAAACGGCAAGTCAGACAGTAAGCAATAGCAAGAAAACCTTAACACCTATACCTATACGATATCCTATTTTAACACTATATACACATGTATAAATAACAGTTAAATAAAACCAGTGACAGTAAAATAAAAGCTAAGTAACAGTGAACTATGCAATATGTAAATCTAAAACCCTATAAAGAATTTAGTCTTTGAGAGACTGTACAGAGAATAGAGAGAGAGAGAGAGAGAGAGAGAGAGAGAGAGAGAGAGAGAGAGAGAGAGAGACACACACACACAATATGGCATATTTTTATGACATAAGACTATATTTTTAGTCTGGTTACTCATCATGTTGTGACTTAAACATTGCACCTTTATTCAGGCCTACATCTATTTATCTGATTAGATATACTTTATGCATCCCACCACAGGGAAATGTACTTGTTACAGCAGCAGAGGAAATACGTAGTAGCATACACTACAGAATTAGAAAAAAAAGTAGAAAAGGCAAAAAAAAAAACAAACACACACAATAAAACAGACAGAAAAATCTATAACCTACACAATAAACACAAGTACTGAGGATAAAAGTGGCATGATATATAAAAAGAGTATTGTAATGTAAAGTGACCATAGTGTAAGAAATATTGCAAAGAAAGTGACCATGATACAAATAATAATATTATTGCAAGAGTAGTGACCATAATATAAATAATGTTACAAAAGTAAGTGACCCTGATACACATAATAATATTTTTGCAAGAGTAGTGACCATAATATAAATAATATTACAAAAGTAAGTGACCATCTATCTATCTATCTATCTATCTATCTATCTATCTATCTATCTATCGTCCCTTTCCAAGTTCCTAAAATATTGTACAACTTAATAACAGATTTTGTTGGAGCCTTTTGTAAAAGTATATATACAGTACACATGTAAATACATGTCACTGTGGTGCAGCTGTGCAGCATGCCAAGGAGACGAGCATGTCACAGTTGACCTGCGAGCTTCAACACCAGATATATATAACAAACGGCCGACATATTATCCACCGACAAGACACAGTCGTATCACAGAATGTAGACAAACCTTTAAGGATGTTTAAAACAGGAGATGTGTGTCCCTGAAGCTTTGAATCAACACGACACAACACGACCGCTGTGCTGCTCTTCATGAGAGACAGGATACAATTGCTTCCGGTTTAGTTCAGCTTTAGTTATTGATGCCCTCAGTTTAGACTGTCAGCTAGTTTCCCTCTTTGGACAAATATTGCCGAACAGCCATACACGTACTTGTTATATGTTATAATATATATCGCGAAATAAATAAAAGTCCAAACTGTAAATCATGTTAAGGAGCAATGTATTGTTTAGAAGTAATTTGAGCCTGAGAGGCAAAACTCGGGGCTTTCAACAATTCATATGAGAGTGTGTCCCTTGCAAGGCACCTTGGGAAATGGTGATGGGAAGTTCGGTTCTTTTTAGTGAGTCGGATCATTTGACTCGGCACACAAAGAAGAGCCGATTCTTTCGGCTCCCAAATGGCTCTTCGTTTTATTACTTATACCTTTTGTAATGCACACAAATTTAGCGCTGTTTTGACTTGATGATTTAAATTATTCAACACATCCTTTCTATGTATTCAACAGTTTAAAAAAATGCATTTTTTTAATATCAATAAACTGCGTTAGCCAATTGTTTTCATTGTATTTACAGACCGTTTTAAACTTCCTAAAATATTGTACAAATAGTAACATTTTGATGGAGCCTTGCATGTGCCTTTTGTAAAAGCTTATACACATGTAAATACATACATGCCACTGTGGTACAGCTGTGCAGCATGCCAAGGAGACGAGCATGTCACAGTTGTCACAGTTGCATTTACAGACCGTTGTAAACTCTCTGAAACCATCCCAATGAATGAGCTAACTTAATTGTAGAGCCGCTCTGCTACACAAAGCAGATAGAAAAACCTATAAATAAAAAGCAAAGCAAAAAAAAAGGACAGCTAGTCACACTGCGTGCATGGAGCACCGGTAGCGCACTGTATTACTTTATAAAACGCACACAATAAATAAATAAAAATAAAAATAAGCGCCTCACGGACGTGAGCCGGCTCCCATCGTTCACTTAAAAGAGTCGGCTCTTTGAACCGGCTCGTCCATGACTGACACATCACCATCGGGAGAGAGCAGGCTGTTGTAAACATGGCGGCCGCAGTTGGTAGACTCCTGTCCTTCAGTAAAAATGCTAAGGTGCTCGTCTCACCTTTGAGGCTGTCTGCTGTACCTGCTCACCGTTACAGCGTAGAGGTGTCCGGCACCGGGGAGGCCATCACTCACACCGGGCAGGTATGTTGAGGAGTGATTGAGTCTGTTTTAATATGACTGGGTCAACGTTAGCCTAGCCTTGTGTAACCTGTAGATCCATTATCGGACATTCCTAATGTTTCATGTCAACATATATTTTTGTTTGCAGGGTCAGCTGATGAATTTGCTAGAAGAGCCAGTAAAATACAGTCACCATGCCTTTTTATAACGGTAGTGTTTTATTCCCCTCTCAGGTCTTTGATGCAGATGATCCCAGGAGAGCCAGATTCATTGGCAGACAGAAAGAGGTAAGAGGTAATAAAAACTAAATAAAGCTCAGGTAAATGCAGCAGATCAACTCTGAGCAAATCCAGGTTTGTTGTAGTATAACATTACAAATATTAAACAATTAGATTGCCTCACTGTTTGTTAATCCTCACAATAACATGCTCTTGTATTGTATCGTACAAAATGTTTCCCGGCACAATTAATAGATTTTAAAACACACAGAGGATAAACTTTATTATCAAGACATTCCCTGTGCTCAGCCTCACTGTGTTTAATGTGGGACAGCATGATGGCACTGTGTACTCTGGCTTCCTCCCACACAAAGACATGCACTTAATAGTGACTCTAAATTTGTCATGCATGTCAATATGGATGTGGATAGCCCTGTGATGAGCTGGCGACTTGTCCAGTGTGTACCCTGCCTTTTGCTCTCCAGCCCTGATGCAACCCCGATGAGATTAAGCAGTTACAGAAAATGGATGGATGTTGTCTACAGTTTGTTAAAACATTGCTACTTACTTCTTTCCCACATGAAACCCCATTTTAACTTGGCGGATAATGACATAATTCACATTGCTTGTGTCAAGGTGAATAAGAACTTTGCCATCAATTTGGTGGCAGAGGAGCCAGTGACCGACGTTGAGGCCAGAGTCGTGTCCTGTGATGGAGGTGGAGGAGCCCTGGGCCACCCCAAAGTCTACATCAACCTGGTAAGAACCAGATTTAGTGTGAAATCGTTTGAAGGCGACTGTTTATCACAGTCCAACCAGCCGTTTGTCATTTTGGTCGGTATATACTGTTAAGCAGCAGCCAATACTGCGGCTTAATGTGGCACTGCTCCTTTAGGTTTACCTGGATTTATGTAATTCGTACACTTGTGATTGGAGGACCAAATGCATGAATAATTATGTAATACCTGGGTCACCTTGAGGGTAGTTATGTTCTTGCTTTAATAGTCAAGTTGTATCATTTAATTTTCATTCTGTAATGTATTTCTGTAATATCTTCTATAGCTGCATATTCCTATAATCACCTTTAACAGCAGATTATACAAACATCCCAAAGTACGGATACTAACTGTGTCATCTTCTGTCTCTTTCTTCAGGATAAAGACACAAAAGTGGGCACATGTGGCTACTGTGGATTACAGTTCAAGCAGAAGCATCATCACTGAAACATTTCCTCTGTCTTTGCTTCTCTGTATAAATCGCCATATTGGTTAATAAATTATATGTTGTCTGTCCGCCTTTGTTGTCACTCTATTCTTCTTAACAAAATCAATGTTGTGACACATCAGTTGTCTATAACTACATAGCACTGTATGTGCGTAATGTGTTCACAATTAAGGGACTGCGTGATTGTTTTTGTGACATTTCATGTCCCCGTTTTTTATGGGACTGCTGGTGTAATTCTAGGATAGTGGTTTGGTTTTCCGGTTGCAATTCCCTGTTGTGACAGACAGATGTCAGCAGTGCCCTGCAGATACGCTTAGTCTGGCACTGCAAAGACAGTGAAAGGCTGTTACGCTTCAATCGCACAAACCAAACCTATGTGTGTTTAGAAACGACACTTAGTTTCTACGTAATATAGATTTAACTGTAAAAAGACAGCTGATCAAAGTTGTACTGCACCTTCATTGTTTTCTGCGTGAGGGATTTCTTTCTTTCCTGCATCTTTGAATACATGAATGCCTGATTTCTTGCGATTGCAGTGCTTTGAACTTTCATCAATATGCAGGCAAAATATGGCTCGTCTTTACTGTTTACTGTAAGGACCACTGAGGAAAAACCCTGTGCGTTCCTCGTGAATCGGTCCCACACAATCTGCGCTATAGTCTCGCTCTGCCAAGCCTGGAAGACATCAGGAGGGAGTCAGCCTGATAAGACACAGTAGCGCGGAACAATACATGTTTGAAGAAGATCATATATATATTTCATCAGGCTTATTCTCCATAGACCTCTGCATGCCAAATTGGCCTGCACTTGGCTCAGGCTCCAGACAGCACTAGCCGGTTCTGTCCCCAGTGATGCAGCCAGTGGAACTGCATTTTCCACACCATAGAGCTCAGGTTGGGAAGAGTAGTCAGGCTGATATAATTGGCCCTGGTGGCTCCTGGAAGTGAGGCTTATGCTGTAGTTAACCTCATCTATAGTCAGACCACTTTGGATGATTGAAGGGGAGAGAGGTGTATTGTTAAAATGAGGCAGGCGAGCCGGGTCAGTGTCAGAGAGCTGACTGGTTGGTCTTGCGGTTGGTAAGTCTGAGTGGTTCAGAGGTGGTGGTTGGTTGAGTTGGAGGCATTGCCGCGGGCAAAATCTTCAGATGAAACTGAGCATGTGAATTGTGCTGAATTAAACAGTGGGGTGTTTTTGTGCTGGATTTAACCGAACTGTTTAATTATTCAGCGCTCTTAAATGCATCGGCCGACATAGTAAAGTATTCTTTAACATCAAATATGTCAAGTAACTCCAGATTATAAAGATGGACTCCACCAATTTGCAGACGGACTCATTCATGAGTTCAACCTGAAACTGTCAAATCATCAGAGGGTCTATGGCTACACCCAGTTATCTTTCTTTCTGCATAATATTAGATAATAATTGCAAATGCAACTCTAAAGCATAATGTGACCTGTGCCGTTGGGTCAGACCATTCAGGCAAAAATAATCTCAAATGAGACTGTAATCATATCGAAAACCTCCTCACTACTGAGCTGCGCAATAGATAATGGAGTTAAATGCCACTGAATTCCTTAACACAGCGCCCCTCCACAACAATCACTCAGTCTACACAAAACATCCTCTTCGTCGCTGTAATTGCCCTATTAAAATATTTCTCCTTGAAGATGTGTCATATTACAGACCCTCAGGCTCATTATGGAGCTCCCTGCAGCCAATTATCTGAACCTCCATGTCTAGAAGCCACTGTGACCAAAAGGAGCTCATAGGCAGATCTGGGAGCAGCTCATCCTCCTCAAATCCGTACTTACTGTATGAGAGGCAAAACAGAAAGCTGACCTTTGGTCATTGTCTCGGGGCGACTCCACTCAGCTCCACTTTAGAGTCAGGTGACAGAGCTTCTGACCTTTACCATGGAAATAATGACTTGTTCTTGTGCCAGGAGCTCAGAGGGCTACCACAGGGAGCGAGACACCTCTGGCGACATGTGACAGTTTTTGGAGGGAGAGAGTTTGCACTCAGCACTTTGATAGCCCCGGAAACCAAAGTGTGTGTGACAAGACGCAAGAGACTTAGAACTGTGTCTATATGTATGCCAGGGTATGTGTGTGTCTATGTGTGTGTGTGTGTGTGTGTGTTAGAGTATGTGACAGAGACACAGACAGTGTTGAAAGGAAATAGGTGTCAGACTGAGGGTGCAGAGAGGAGTAATTTGAAGTTGTCAATACTTCCTGTGCAGACATTCCTTCTGAAATTTTAAAGGTAGAAGTGATTTAGAAAAAGGGTCAGAGAGTTCAGACTGAACAATATGAACAATTAAAAACAGGCTTACTTTGCTGCGTGGGAAAAAAAAATGTCCTTTGACTATCAGGCCTGTGTCAATTCTCCCAAAAGGCCAAATAACTCCAGACAAGTAAACAGTGGCTCTAACATTCCCCGACCTGTACAGCAACACACTGAGGCTTAATCACATTATATGGCCCAGGGAGCAGGCCTTCGTGTCAGACTGGCTGTTGAGTGGCTCACTTGTGTGTCGAGAGCAGACCGAGGTGAGGTGAGACGAGTAGAGGGAAGGAGGGGAGGGCGAAGAGACGGGGCCGGGGCAAGGGGGTGGGGAGGAATATGGAGGAGAGGGAATGAGAATGAGATTTGGGGTTAGAGAGGGAGACGAGCAAGAAGAGAAGATGCGTGATGGCTGCTGGAGTAAGGGGGGGGAAAGTGTGAGAGGTGAATAAGGGGGGTAAGACAGACAATGGAGGGTAACTCTTAACTGAAAAAAATGTCACATCTGTCATATTTCCAATTTCTGACAGCATCACAATTCTACCTGTTTAATATAATTTTAAAAATTCTCTAAGAGGACGTATATGGAGCTCATTATAGTGTAATTTAATACGTTAACAGTCAAAAGCAGGTTGTGCTTGAATTTTAAAAACATCCACTTTAATTTTTTAGCATTTGTCAGTCACTAATAAAGAGCGATAGATGTGTAATTTAGCCGACCAACAGAGAATTATCAACCATCCCTCCAGTTCCCCCGAGATAAACATATCTTATGGCAACCTTCACCACTGTTTTGGTTCAGCCTCACCATTCTCATAGTGTTGTTTCATGCTGCATTAGGCAGAATCTCTAATAACTAACCAGCACCACTAAACAGCAGACAGAGAAATGTTAGTAACTAACTGATGAATACAGTGGAGCAAAAACTGAACTAACAGCAGAGGGAATATTAAACCTGGATTTACAAGGTTAACAGAATCGTGGCTTCAAATGAATGATTGCTCCATGTCTGCTGGATGTGCTAACAAGTTCACTGTATCATCTTTTTACATCTGAAAACAAGTGACCATCGACATTTTCTTTTTCCTTTTTTTGTATCAAAGATTTAATGCTCAACACCGAATTACGTTCTATAAACTTTTGCAGTTTTCCTCACACTCTGCGCCCAAGAGACATCTCATGTTTCAAACAGCTGATGGTGAGAATAAGTCTCACCTTATATCTCTTAACCCCACTCAGCACTCGGTCAACCTCTTATCTGCCTGCCAGTCTATATCCACCGCCGCTTCTTTTCAAGTCAAATCCACGTCAATTTTTTTCGAAAGGAAACAAAATTGTATAATTTCTTGATATTAAATTTAGATGTTTAAAAAAAAGGAAAAGTTGGAGCAAAAATATAAAAAATATATTTGCCGACCAACCACAGTGAAATCCTGTCGGACAGCGAGTGGAAGAAAGAAAAAGTTTACAAAAATAAGGAGTCAGATGTCATTATTTATCATCTTAAATCTTACTTATTTATGAGGCAGAAACAGAAAGAAATTCTCGGTTGAATTCATCCTGAATTATTTAATCTGAAATGGTTAATTCCATACAAAGCCCAGGCCGATCCCTCCTCTGTTCTGATAAATACTTTATCACTCTTCCTAAATTGAAAAACAGGAGGAGGAAAAAGATGGGGGTGAAAAACAATAACTTCTCACTGTTTCTTGTTGTGCTTTGTTTAAAAAAGTGTTGGATTAAAATGTTTTCCGTGCCAACTTTAATAATTGAAGTTGATGGACATGTATTTTTCATGAAACATTTAGGCCTAATAACAGCAGTTATTCTCTGTTTATTTCAATGATGTTTCTTATTATTGGTTGTATGAAAAAGTCACCGAAGTGGATAAAGATGTGACACTTGCTTAAAATTACTTAAGAGGTTTTATGAAGCATTTTGTGCGTTGTGGATTTTCTTGCAGTCCCAGGCTGACAAAGTCAAAAGCCGCCTAATGAAAAGGGACGCATCGCTGATTGCAGCTATATCTGGAGCCGAAGTGGAAGTGGCATCGATTTAACAATTTAGCAGCACCCTCCTCTGTGTGTTTCCATTAGTCACGGCTGAATACCACCCACTTCCCCCCTTACACTCCCTCAAAACACATGCACACAAACACACACACACACACACATAAACACGCACACACGCATATCCAAAGCTACGGAGGTATATTCCACGATTCGTGAAAAGAATTCACAACATCTCAACTGATACCAGTGGTTTCAGCGCAGTGGACGGCTAATGCAAGGGCACACTCAGAGAACTTTGCCATGCTGCAGAATACACCTTTTATTTTTGTGACTCAGTGCATGTGCAGGCTATAGTGCAAGTGTACAATATTGTATATTTTTCATGTGTGTGAACTGTACAACCTTGCTGCAGGATCGTGTGTGGTGACACTGTTTGCTCTAAGACATTTAACCATCAACGGGGCCCATAATAGTTTGCAAGTTGGAAGAGGGTTAGGGCCTGTCCAAAGGCTAAATTAGGATCAAATATTGGTAGTTGACCATTTGCTAATCCCCTACCCCAAACACAATTGTACAATCATCAAATCAATCATCAAAACAATAATCAAAGCTTAGTAACTGTAACTGGGCTGTCAAACTTTCTCTCTATATGTTGAAGCAATGGGACTATAGTTTAAAATGTTTAGAGGGCAGTAGCATTTTTTTCTGCTTTTACAAAGCCAAAAATTCAATAGCAAAAGTTTAATTAATAACTTCTGTGTGTGTGTCAGCTATAAAGTAAGCTGCAGTCATTCGCATGAACAGGTAACTTGCTTACTGACAGCAACCAAACAGTACTTTGAAAGCCAAGCCAACAAAATCATTAGCTAGCATTAACTACCTTCTTTGTGGGGTTACAAAGTTTACTCTCCAGCAAACCGAGCCAACATTACGTGAGATAGCGTTGTATTTGACAGATGCATTTGTTGGTCATAAAACCTTGCATGCCTCCTACAAGGATATGCTGACTTTTTACCTGGTACATGAAGCTTTAGCCCGAATCAGTTAATGCAATATCATGTAGCCAACATACGCATATTTAAAACCCCTTTTACATGGTCCAGCTTTTTTTTAAATTAAACTCATTGAGACAACATTAGCTTAATTAGCAAGCTAGCGAGAGATTATAAAATCTGCCACCAACAGTTGTCTTCAGACAACAAATTGAACGGTTGTGGGCCACAAGTAAGAAGCCTGCTTTTGTCTACCTGTCTGGATTGAAGATTGCAAATCTGCCACCGCTGTCTTTAATAACTGCATTTGTGCTGTACGAGAATGGAAAGCTTGAGAAGCGTAGCCACAGTCAATGAGAAGGGCTGGTGCTTAGCGAACGGTCAATTGGTCAAGTCACAACAATAAAATATAGACGTTTTGTTTAAGTCCAGCAGTCCTTGAAATATTCCGTTGATGACGTGTTGGTTGGACTACAAAGATGACGTAGACCTAACAAGTTCAAAGGATTGTCCAGGTGTTCTGCTGTCTATCACGGCATCATTTATGCCTTTCCACGCCTCGGCTGATTTGGGCTGTTGGAAAGGAGGACCATGGAAAACTCCGTCCACCCATTCTCTGAGCGTGGCGACTGGTGATTCCTGTTGCCTGTCTGCCTTGGTTAGCGCCATATTTGATGGATACCCTGAAGAGGAGGACCCGGTCGATGACAGCATACATGGAGGGTATTCTGGCTGCAAGCTGGCATCCAAAGACACAGCAGTGTGAGCGATGGACCAAATTTTCGGCTTGGCATCTGTACTTCGCAGGTCTGGATTAGGATAGAAGGCGTTGTTTTGCTGTTGGACCGGTGTGAGTTTGGGGCAGTCCGGGGACAATCTCTCTTTTCCGTGCAGTGGCTCTGGGTTGTGTAAGAGATGCCCATGTGAGAGGTCTGTGTTTGGGTTTGGGTCATTGTTTTCAGAAAGGAACTGTGGTTTTGGTTCGCAATCAGAACCATCGGACTCTAGCAGATCGAAGTCCTCAAGATCACTCTGAAGGTCTGCACATTGTTGATCTACAATAATAAATGATACAGATAACAATAAGTCTTTGTATGCTGATCAAACTTCAAGCAAACCTTGAAACATGCAAAATGTGCTGACAGATTGATTTAGGTTCTGCTTACCAGGAAGGTCTTTGTCATTTTTAAGTGGCTTCTCAGCTTCGTCGCTGTCATCATCACAGCCTCGGTCATCAGAGCTTTTACAAGCCCGTGGCGACCACGTCACCTTGTTCTCCTTCTTCAGCCTCCTGCGTGCATTTGCAAACCAAGTAGAAACCTAAGGGAGGGAAAGAATCGAGGTTAGAAAACAACATGAAATCATATGAACAGTAGTCCGTAAGTATTCAGGGGTAAAGGAAGGAAGGAAAGAAGGAAAAACAAAGTACATTTCAAGAAATAGCCATCTGAATGCATAAATCTATAATATTTTGTAATAACTGACCTGTGTAAGTGTCATTCTAGTGATGATAGCAAGCATTATCTTCTCTCCCTTTGTGGGGTAGGGGTTCTTCTGGTGTTCCTGTAACCAAGCTTTCAGAGTGCTGGTGGTCTCTCGGGTGGCATTTTTACGACGGGACGCGCCGTCAGAGCAGGAATACCTGAGGCAAATGGTGACAATCGGAAATCATATTCACCACACCAAAAATAAATGAAAGACATTTGCTATAAAGAAAGACCTCCCTCATTTTTAAGTAACTATTGATTTTAAATCATATATTAATGGTGTCTTAAGAGAGAGACCATACCATAAAATACAAAAAGAAAAATCCACACACGTAGTCTTGTACCAGTTCCAGACTCTAAGTAAGGATATAATAGAGTGAAGTACTTATGTTATGATCCCAAGACATAAAAGAATATGAGGTCTCGACAAACTTGCTATAAATATCTTTCTTCTGGCAGAGAAGGACATCTGATGTACAGCTTTGAAATGAGAAAATGTGGTTTGATTTAAGGGAAATGAAAGCATATGGTCAATATGCAGACTTTGACTTACCCATATCTGTCATAGGGATATTGTCCAAATGTATATTCATAGGGATAGTAGGCAGGAGTCTGAGATGTTCCCACATGCACAGATGCGACTCCATCTTTGGGATCTAGAGCCCCCTGAAAATAATTCCATGTATATAAATATACAATCTCATAAATAATATTCCAAAATGTTGTCACAGGAATGCACTTTTAAAAAATGACTTTAGCATGCATGCACATATGCTTGTAGAAAAAGTGCAATAACAAGGTTACTAGTTCTTTTTCAGCCTTCTCGTCTATACCAAAATAAGTGCAAAAATTAAGTAAGTCAAATATGAAACTCACTCTTGAATAGAGAGCAGTGGCGTCGCTGGTGCAGGTGTTATAGTAACCTTGGCTCTTTGGGTAAGGGCCGCTGTAAACTCCAATGCCGGTGCCAGAGGTGAGCTGGTGGTTCGGGGAGCGCAGCACCGAGTGTGACGGAGGAGTTCCAGTGTCCAGACAACCGGCCAGAGAGCTGGAGGTCATCAGAAACTTTGGCACGAAGATTGAAAAAAAAAAATCATATTTGTCCCATTACATTAGCAGTGAAAAATATTTTCAAAAATATATTAAAAGGTGTTTTTCAAATACCCGAAATAAGTTTTTTTTTAAAAAGTATTAAGTTCTTTATACTGCAAATAAATTCTAGTTTTTTTTTCTTTATATAAGTGAAAAACGTTTTGTGAAAACTGCTTTCAGTTATTTCTAGAAAAAAAGTTGAACATGCCCTGAAAACAAATAGTGAGCTACTCCCTAATGTCACATTTTCTGAAGACAGCAAGTTACACGTTCTTATATATTTTGTGTAGTAGACCCAAATTCTTGTACAATAACTGTTAGCACAAATAATTCCAACACATGCAAAAGATATTGACTGTACCTGTGGTGTGGTGGAGTAGGAGTATCCCAGCGGAGAGTAAGCCATGGCTCAAATGAGATCAAAGACACAGAAGCAGGAGCGCAGACCCGAGGCGACATCCAACAGCATCCGTGCCAAGGGATAGACTTTTGCCTCTGACACGAGTTCAGAGCTACTTCTCCAGTCAACTTTTTCCGTTTTTAAAATGTTGCTACCATCTACAACCTTATCCAAATGGGGTCAAGCAGACATTTACGCACCACTTTCATTTTACGCACCACGAAAACAGCCTTTAAAAGTAACTTCTTTGCTTCCCTTGCAGTTCCGCCTCATTCACCTAGCTGCCGCAGCTTCTACAGTGTCCCTGCTATCTTACAATCCAAAGCGAGTGTGTGTGTATGTGTGTGTAAGTGTGTGTGTGTGATCAAACCATGCATTTCCCTCTGATGCGCTCTTTGGTTTTAAGGCGCGTCTGTCTGACGTCAGCCCGGACTCTCTCTGTGTGTGTGTAGCCTGGTGTTCATATCAAGATGAAGAAACTCACCTAATTAATTCCCTCCCAGTTTTCTATCAGCTCTTATCCAGAAGAACAGCTCCACGCAAGCGCAAGTGCAACCCCCCCTCCCCAACAGTCCCCAGGCGTAATGAGAATGTGATCAATTCTCCTTTCCAAACAAACACACATTCAGCTGTATACATACACACACACACAACCCTACAGACACACATACTCACACTGCGCTATGGCCAGAGGGGGGATCAGGAACGTGATGCCTTGACACCACATTGACACAAGATGATTGATGACTACAACCTGATATTAGCATAATCGTTTTGCCCTGTAGTTTAGATAACTTGTCACCACGGAGAAATCTCCCTGTCATCCACATATTCATGAGTGGGGAAATTTCAGGTCTCCTCCAAGCAAATTAATCAAAGAATAAACACTCTGTGCATTCCCTTGAGTAAGCACCTTTACCAACTGAATGGCTTGTCATGTTTTTAATAACAAAGTCTTAAGCCGTCCTGCTGAAGTGGAAACATTTCTCTAATTTCTTCTCAATCCACTTTCTAGATCTTCATTCAGCTTTTTATGAGTAGGAGAGGATGAAGACTGTGGCAAGTGTATAAGGGATTGGGGAAATGTTAGAGGAGTTTGCGGTGTTAAAAATAATTGGATACATTTGTGCAAAAATGGCAAAAAAGGTAAAGAAATTTAGGGGTAGAGTGAAAAGAATCAGAGAGGAAAGGAATTAGGGACTGTGTGGAAATTATTGGCAGGTTAGTGTCATTTTGTTCTAATCCCAGATTCATTATACTCCATTTGAGGTTTATTTTAAAAAATCAAATTGATCAAATAGTTGCATCACAACCTGTCTGTCACTTTGTGCTGAAGAAATGTCTCCAGCCTGCAGTCCAAACCCTGCCTCCTAGAAATTATGTTCATATAGGACTAAATAGTTTCCCAATTCCACTACAGAGATAATCATAATAGCTGTCTCGAATATGTTCATAGGTCCTTTTCCATGTTGAACTACCATGTTTCTACAATAGCCCTGAATGAACAAACTAAACACTGACTCTTGATAGGAAGTTTTGTGTTTTAAGGCATAGCTTCTTGTACTTGCTATTAATAGCAAACACAATCCGGCTGGCCTCACATTACAAAAATGTATTTACTGTTGCAAGTTTAATGTATATAAAAGTCATTTCTAGAAGATAGAGTTACAGATTGAGTGGAGGTTGCAATGCAATATAACATAACGTCCATCCGCAGCCAGCGCTCCCAACTTTTCATTTGATTAGCAGCTTTGTTATGTTTTCCATACATTTATTATTATGATTTGGAATGAGCATATTCTGTTTTTTCTAGGTGAAGGGGATGGGTACAAAGACAATGTTCTTTCTTTTTTAATATATAAAATTAGGCCTAAGAATCATCACCATTATCATTTTTATGCTGTCCCTCATCAGAGGAAACGCAGAGCCGAATGAAAATGGTTATGGAAAGAAAGAAAAAATAAGTGACAAAAGGAGAGTCAGGTAAAAAACTTTAGAAAATCCAACATGAAGAAAGAATGTGGAAAGGAGGCAAAGCCTAAGAAGCAAACTTGGGGAGCAGAAGAAATCGTTAATAGTCAGGGGATCTGAAATGGAGCGAGGGGATGTGGAGGGGTAAAAGGACAAAATATTCCCAGTGCACCCAGAGTAGGACTAGAACAACAGAGCTGCATCACCAGAAAGCATCTCGGGCCCCACCGGGGAGAAAGCATCTGTGTACCAGCGCTTGATTGACATTCCATTTGTCCCGTGAAAGGTGCTCATATACTGAACACGGACTAACTGTCTTTCCCTCATCTGTGCTCAAAGCTTGGAAATGAAGTTATCTCCCCACGCAAAACACATGTCACTCACAGAGAATGGCAATTTGTTTAGCCACTGACAATGAACATGACTGTTTAATCTTCGTTTCGTATAGTTTATGTGGAAAATAACTTGTGAGGTATAGATGAATGAGCAGACTGGAGGGGCAGGGTTTGACTTCCAAGCTTTGTTACCATCTTCCAGGGCAAAAGGAAAGAATATAAAGCGTGTATAGCACACGGAAGTGGATAGATTGTTATTTCCCTCTTTTTGAATATTCAGTGGGCTACTTATATATTAATATGTGATGTGTTTATAAATTTATGGCATTCCTCCAGTATATATTTCTTAAGGCTTTGAGTTCGTTAGACCGTGATTATATCTTTCTGATCTTGCTCCCTTAGCATCAATCATTCATTCAAGATGCTCCTCAAAAAAAAAAGAAAAAAAAAGAGAAAGGAAACACATTCTTATTCTCTCCTGCCTGCATTCAGCTCTAGCTATTATGCAGGAGGTGGGGCATGGGGGTTAATGATAGAAGCATGTTAATGTGAGAGGAGGAGGAGAGCTAGGCAGTGCAGAAAGTGTTTGGAAAAGAGAGCCAAACAACTCCAATCACAAGTTCTTTCAATCACGGCACACGGCATTTGAATATTTCTACCTTTAAAGCCTGAAATCTATGCAATTTTAATCATTGTTTAACATGCAGATGCTTTTTGAGCCTTCATCTTGGTTTTAGCTATTTCACCTTGAAAGAATATATAAGCAGGTGGTGCTGAAGGGCCAAAATTCAAGCAAGGGTTTCTAATAACCGGAGTGAAAACATGACTTCATTGTTTCTTGAGCCTCTTTTGGGTCTTAGAGTGGGCAGGAAAAAAGATTTCAAAATAATGGAGGAATATATTGACACCTTCATTGGCACTAGAGGCTAACACTTGGGTCACTTAGCATAGCATAAAGCTACCATAACTTTGTCCAAAGATACCAGCACATCTAAAGCTCACTAAAGCTGTTTAATCCCTACAAAAATCTAAATCAAAACAATATTTACAGTTTCATGAGAGGATATGCTAACGTAATGTCCACTGAGGAACAGCAAAATCTTTTAATTAATCAATTACCCATAGTTAGCCCACTGCTGTGTAGACCCACCTTTTAAACCCTATTGTGTGACTATTCTACCATAAAATATAACAGTTTTAAACAATTATGATGCTACACAGATGTGTAATCAGGTCATTCCCACTCTGCGGCCCATAAATCTGTTCTTGTACTATGTTACTTACGCTTTGGGTACGATCACCTATGAGAAGTATGTAATGCTGTAATAACATACTACTATTTAATTTATTTTAGTGAAACTGGATCATACTTGAGGGAGAAATGTGTTCTGCTTTCCCTCTGATGTCCTCAGGACGTTTTTAGGACAGAGTCGTGGGCGATCGCTCACAAGGAGTGGAGTTGATGTTGTGCCAGAACCAGAGCTGGGCAAGTGGGCAATGTAACCAGGCTCTATGGACATAATGACAGAGGAGAAGAGACTGAAGAGGACAACAAGAACTAACTTCCATACAAACAAAATATAATTTTAACCCTTCAGATTAGGAATTCACATGTTCTTACAGCTTTATGTTGGCTGCAAGATCACATGGACTAGTGAGCTTTAGAGTTACTTAACAGCAAAAGATTAAAAAGATGTCCAGATAGTATCTGCATGCTATGGGATCTTTATTAAAACACTTATCTTAATGTGTTCTGAAGTGAAACAAAATGAGTCCATGCAAGACTTTCTCTGACAAATGAACACAGGGGTAACACGAGGTAACCACCTTTTTTTTAAGCTTCAGCTCTGGGAGAAAAAAGAGAGATATTCAGAGAGAAGGAACAGGACAGAGGAGGACATGCAATAAATGGATCATGAGGAAAGAAAATAGCCCTTTCTTTTCACCACAAGACAAGGCCTACAGCAGCTGTTTCATGTTAAGCACAATAACACCGACCAAGTACAAGTGCAAACCAGGCTAGATCTGATCCACAAACAAGGCTGCCAACACCGAGTACCTGTCTGACCACCAAACAGCGGCCATGCTATCTGCTGCTCCTCTGCTCGTGTCTAATAAGGGACTCATGGAAGATCTGGAGCTTCTGAATCCTGAGTGGGATACTATAAATGCCCTGGTCCTCCTCATCAATGATGTAGGATACGGGAACAGAGACAAGCTAACCCTCTTAGTCGCTGTGAAGTGTATGTGTGTGTGTGAAAGGAGTGGACGTAGACAGAGGCAGAGAGGGAGACAGGTTTAGTCTACAGGCAGCTCTTAAGAGTGTGTACAGTTTGCGTTGAGCCCTGAGAGGCCAGCCGTATTCCTCCCTATCATTTCCACTTCATTACTCCGGGAGCGGACATACATTATTCAGCTTTTCAAGCCTCGGTCCACAGGGACCAATAGAGCCTTTAACAAACACTTTAACCTATCTTAACTCTCTTACTGATCCTCTGTCTGTTACCTGTTATCTGTTTATTTGCACTTTATCTATTTTGGTCTTTTCATTTATGTCAAATCTTGACTACTACGACACAATTTAACCTGATTTCTGACCAGTTGTTTTTGCAGTTTCTTTATCATGACTAACTGCTATTTTATTTTCTTTAATTAATCCTTTTTTTTGCCCCCCCTCCTAAATGTGCAAAAAAATGTGAAAAAACCCTGTCTAGAGTCAGTATTTAGTTTTTCCATTCAGCTCATTCTAAGTTAACAAAAATATAATGATTCTTATTTTCAGGTGATTATATACTAAAGAAAACACAATTATGCATATTTTATTACATTTCTGATATATTCTAAGTAAATAGATCCCCTAAATCTTAAAACCTGCACCTTTAAACCTGCGATTAGTGCAATTTCTTCGACACTTGGAGGCAACAGAAACAAATTATAAACACAATATTGACACCACCCTTTAGGGTATAGCATACGTGTTTACAAAGATTTGCTTATTTACACATCCAGCAGTTAAAGAGGAACATTATCATTTTATTTACAGTAAAAAGTCCAACATTCACTCTCTTTTAGCTCTGTTTTTGGTCTTCACCAACTCCTGAGGTAAATATCCACTATGCCAATCAATGCTGAGCAGTGTATTTCAACAGAAATATCCTTATTTTGGAATCACAAGGGAAATCAATCACAGATATAGGTCATATGTATTTCAATTTCCAGTTTTTTAGCTGGAGTAATGTGTCTTATTGTCAATTCTGAGGCTGACTTTTAATTTACTTGAGTGTTTCTATTGAATGCTTCTCTGGTTCTACTACTTTTAGAAGGAAAGATTGTACTTTTGTACTCTACCACATTTATTTGATAACTTTAATTGGTTATTTAGCAGATCCAATTTTAACAAATGGATTATGATATATTAAATAAGAGTTAATTTATGTCTGTGGGCAAGCTACCCAGCAGTATATAAAGTAAATTAACTTTTTCTTTTGCACTTGTAGTCAAATAAAATTGAATATCTTCTACACTGTGGTATTGCTGCTTTTACTTTACCACTGTCTGAAATATATCAGTCAGTTCAAAAACATATTTATGAGCTATATTTATAAATTAGGTCATGAAGGTGATAAAACAATGTTAAGTATGTCTTGAGCTGTGAAAAAGGGTGTTAGGGGACCAAATATAACAAGTAATTATTTGGATTTTCTCATGAAATAACTTCACAAAGCTTAATAGAAGTTACAAAGTGAATATTTCTAGAAACTCCTGAAAAACTGGAGACAACATTTAACCTCAGTGTCCACTTTAGATGTTTGGGTTGGAAAATACCATAAAGGGGAAATCTGAGCTTCATTTCCTCCCAGTGTTTTACTTGACTACTCCTTTACCACTGCTTAGACCTCAGGTGCCATCCTCTGGTGGTTTAGGGAACTACAACCTTATTGTGGTGGTACTGATATGTTTGTGTGTGTGTGTGGTGTTAGCCTGAGGGTAGCCAGTGATCTCAACTTGCAGTTGTTATTGACCAGGGTGAAAAGGTCACTCACAGTTTTGTGACTGACCAAAGACACTACAGCAGGTCTGCTTGTCTGCATGGATAGACTTGGGTGTGGTTGCAGATTTCGTGTTACATCGCAGGCTGGACCTCCCAGGATTTTTGCCCGCCAGCAGTGTTCAGCCCACATCCTACCCCTTGTTTCTATGTTTTTGTTCCATCCTAATCTGTATTGTCACATTCATGCAGTATTTGCATAAGAACAGACAACCTAGATTTAATACTATAATGTTCTTTATAGGTTACAAAATGATTTCCTCCTCGTCTCGTACAGATAATGGTATGTAAACAGACCTTGACTATTGTATCAATCTTCATTCTCCAGTGATCATCTGTCTGCCACTTTCCCTGTGTCTGATCTCCTGATTCCACGTCTAGAAAGCCTCTTACTCTCTGCCATGCCTGATCACATATCATCACACGCTCTTTCACAAAGTATTAATCCACACCAAATGCTCGAAAACTCATGCTATGCGGTTGACAGAGAGTTGCATGTGATAGCAGTCGATTAAGTGCTTCTTTCTGCAGCTCTGACATTCCCCGGAGAGGAGCGGGGCAATAATTTCCTCAGATTGCCCCTGTGGGAACGAGGCTGCTGGTTTTCTGTGTCCACTCCAATCACATCACTAATGGAGAGGCGGGTAAGCATCTGTGACAGTGGGAAACCAGATCTCTGCTCCCGCAGAGTGTGTGTGTGTGAGTGCGTGTGTGCCTCTGTGTGTGTGTCCCTTGCAGATAAACAGTTGGCAGGTTTCCCCTTTCCCTGTGCGTGTGCATGAACACACACACACACATATCTGAGCGAGGACGCAAGCTGGACAGGGTTAATATACTCCATTAAGCTCTATTACCCTAAACGACTTGGGCAGATGAATGAGGACTCACATTACTTTGCAACCGTGTGTGTGTGTGTGGAATGATCGTGTGTGTGCACATGCATGCATCTCATGTGTAATTACACTGTGAAGATATGTGACCCGTGAGTCATCTATCATTATCTACAGAGTGAAAGACAGCAGAGGTTTTTTATTTTTTGTTATTTTCTTTTGCACGCTGGGTTACTGTACGCTCTTAATATTCCTCATTCCAAAAACTGTCTGATGATGAGATCATTTCAAACAGTTTCTAATACAAATTCATTAATTTCGATACTTTTCTACCATCAGCCAATTTTATTTGAGTAATTTTAGTGCAGTGTTCCGCTTTATTCAACACTTAATACACTTGAAAAGTAGTGGGTTTGTATTTTGATTACATTTTAATAAAATATATAATTATAATTTTCCTGTTCTAACAGATTTGTTTACAGTCTACAGCCATGCTAGCATCAGCTGACATGTTAACAGCTGACATGCTGATGTTAAGCAGGTAGCTCACCATCTTATTTTACGGACTTATTTTAACGGTTGATGTGTCAAGCAGCCATTTGGTCAGAAACAGTAGAAGTTAGAATGTTTTTGCTTACTATTACAATTACATACTCACAATTCATACTCAGGTTAACGAGCGTGTGCCAGATTTTACGGTCATTCAATAGTTCTTGAGACATTTCACCTGAAATCACAAATACCAACCTCATGATGGCGATAAAGTTAAAACCACCAAAGTAATTTCAGGAAGCATGACTGTCAGTCCATCTTGTAAATGTTGAAAGATTTAGCCGTATAAGTTAAATCGTGAACGACGTCATGACGATGTATCATCTGAGGACCATGAATCTATTGTTTGGATATTTCAGTCTGGAATCAGGAGGTTTGAACTTATTTGAGTCTTTTTTTTATGATTGTAAAGCAGTGTTCTGCTTCTCTTCTTTAAAGCTACTAACACTGATTTGAAAATTGTTGAGACACTCTGATTTATATTTTTTTATCTTTACTTGTTTTTAAGAAAACAAGGCAATTAGGGCTTAATAACAGAAAAATATTAAAAGAGACAGAGATTTGTTTTGCATCCACCAGGGTCACCATAAAAAAGTCATACCAAGGGCTAATTTTCTTTCCTCACGTGCAAACAACAACTCTACAAACCTACAGCGTGACTTTGATGAGCGTACTCCCCGCAACATTTCCCAGACATTTCACAAACCGAGGTGCAAATTACAAGAATCGCCACGTATGAATTCATTCGGTGCGGCTTCTCCGCCCCGCTCCAATACACCAGTGTGTCTCAATGGATGCTGAACAAAGACGCAGCGAGTCCTCAGCTCCCCTCAGGACTCTCACAGCAGTACACTAAGCTAAGTTGCTATACTATAACAAACCAGTGGATAAACATTGTTTCAAAATGGCTGAAAAGAGCCAGCGATGCGAACACTCAGCCACGAAAACCCTCCCTCTGTCCTAATCTGCTTCTTCCCTCAGATTATTGTCGTGAATGGGCAGACAACAAGAGAAAAGACTTATCACTCCCACCCTTTCATAGTATTTGTTGTTTGTATTTTCCCTGTATATTAAATTTGTCTCCTTTTTTAAAAGGCATTGACAATGTTTGCTATTTATCTGTACGATACTCGCAGCTGCAGCGTAACAATAAACGGAATAGTGGAGCTTGTTGAATTACCCATGAGTTTTGATACTTCGCTTTTGTGTAAAACGCTTAATTCTGCTAATCCCTATGGAGGAACAGTGAATGGCGTAAATTCCCTATGATATCTTGTCTAGGCTAAACATTTGCTCACTTACGTATACATTGGGTACAGAAAATTATTCTTTTGACAACATTACAACAGATTTAACCCAGTGCCCCGCTTATCCTGCAATGACATGTATTAGCTTCATTGCGTTGGGAGGTACATTTCCATTTCAAATTACAGCCCAGCAGCTAGCAATGTGCACACACACACAGACACACACACACACACACACAGACACACACACACAGATGCATCAAACATTTTGTTGGCAGCTTTGTTGGCAAAGCAAATTATAGTTGATTGTTTTGATAGGGGGAGGAGGAAATGTTTAAATTCTACATTTTAGGTGCATAAAACACATTAAAGATTCAAGAAATATTAACTCACATGTTCATTATTCCTTCTCCGCAGCCTTTAACTGTGTGTCAGGCCTTTTCGTCTTCGAGCCCCTCGGGGTCAAGCTCTCTAAAGCCTATTTGGCGATCAAACACTGTCCCTCCCTAACCCTCTTTTTCCTCCTTTCTCCACACACACCTCTCTTGCCCTCTTTCTCTTCCTTTGGCCCTTTCTCTGCCTCATCGTACCCCCCCTTCTTACCCATGTCTCTTTCTGTCCGGCTGGCCCTCTCAGCGGGGCTATAGAGTCCTAACTTGTCTACATTTACCCCCTGCGTTGGCTGACCAATAGGGCCGTTGCGCAGAGAGTCCCTCCTTTAGCGGCCTGTCATTCTCCCCAAGTCAGCTCATGCTCTCTGTTTTCTCAACCTCTGACCCCAGGCCATGGCAACAGGGGCAGGAATGTCAGGAGTGATTGGCAGGATAAAGAGCGCAGCCCCTCTCTCCTGCACAAGCGGATTTGAGACACTTTCAGCGGTGAACAATGGCGGATTTGGGCTTGATTGGATCACTGATGAGCTGATGACTGTCAAAAGAGCACGTCGTCTTTACATAAGCCTGATTATCTCTGTGTGGCGGAGGAGCGGAGAAGAGTAAGGGGGGGGGTGACCACTGAAGGGGTGGTGGACTGGCTGGGAGCTCACCCCCATGCAGAGTACCTCGAAAGGGGATAGATCTGCACACGAGGGCCAGGCTACGAGGCCTCGGCCCCTCTCATCCAGTGGGGGCCTTTAACAAATCTATTCAGGCGATCAGGGGCCCTCATACATGTGGCCATAATCACAGGAGGATGGCTGAGGGTGGGAGTGTGAGGGGGATGACACATGGAGGCAATCATTGTTCAATCTCCGACCATCCCATCAAGACAGACAGAGAAGCAGAGAAGAAGGAACGAGGGAAGGATATATAGAGAGAGCGAGGTGCTGACAGAAAAGAGCAGTGGGACAGGCAAATCAAAGACAAATCCCTTCCATAATCTACCTCTTTAATAGGGATTAGAACTCACCAAAGGGCCTATATGAGAATACCAAAGCACCAATGAAGACTCTATTCACACTGAGAGTTTGAGGGGCTGATGGGACTCTAAAAACTCCACACAGAGAGCGTTATTCAGGAGTATTAGCGATGGTTGTTTTTCCTCTCTTACGGCTTTTTACAGTGTGTACCAGTTCTAGTTTTGAAAAGTTTTGGGGCAGCTTGGGTGACAAACAACCAACATGAAGCATAAACTTGAAACTCTGAAGAAGTTTCCGGCAGCGCCCGCCAGGAAAAGCACTAATCATATTTTGGATCTGCTCAGCTTTTTCCACTCCTTTCATAACAAAACATGTTTTGGGCACGCTGTGTAACTGATTAAACAGCCATTTGATGTCATTTTCAGCCCCATCATGCTAAGCTCGTTGATATCCAACTTTGAAAGAATAACATATTGTTTGGGTACTTGGAAGAACAGTAGCGTGATCTGGCTGGGATGAAGTGTAGAAAAAGTGAAGTGTGTATATGAGAAAGAGTGGCTGATATTCTCCTCAGCGGTGCTGATGGCAGTCTGTCAGAGTTGGCAGAGGAAATGAAAATGGCCTCAAGTGTCTGGCTTCCTTCCATGCTGTTCTCACATCAATGACAGCTCTCACTGCATCATTTCTCTGCCTCTCTCTCTCTCTCTTTGCTCTCTTTAGACTCCAGTTTGCTCTTTCTATCTCTTGTTTTCTCACTGTCTGTGTAACGATGGATGGCTGCATGGATTTCTGAATTAAGTAAATACAGACCCTTTTTGAGTGAGGAGAATATCTGCAGCACCTGAAAACACCACCAAAGTCACGACTCTATTATTTCCCGACACCTCATTCACAGGTGTCAGGGTTAAAATAATAGTTCAGCATTTTATGACATACGCTTCTTTGTGTTCTCCCTGAGAGCTGGGTGAGGAGTTTAACAGCACTCTCTTTGTTTGTACGGTAAATATGAAGCAACAGCAAGTGGCGGTCTCTTTGTTTGTACGGTAAATATGAAGCAACAGCAAGTGGCGGGTTATCTTAGCTTTAAAAAAATTATATAGAATTATAAACTATATTTTCAGAAAAAATATATATCGCATTAATTCAATACTGCAACCTGTGATTTGTGTATTTAAGCCAAAGATCACTTTACAGCTTTACAGGACTTAAGTAATGTTTTTTAAATTGATTATTCAATAAAAGTCACTGCCAAATATTGATCCTATTTATAGCTCTTTTTCTAGGTTTAGAGTTAAAAGACAAAAGATTTTAAAAAATGAAAAAAATTTGCACATACCTAGATTGGTTGGTTTTTTTTTTGTTGTTTTTTTGGTCCTCCGTAAAGTTTTCTGTCATTGTAAATTCAGATTTGTACTAATAGACTTTTTCCACAGCAGCCATTTTGACATGAGATAGTAAACACAGGTGTTACCAGTTATACTAATTACGGTCCCGTTCCATTCAGGTCAGGGTGCTGCTGCGCTGCATGTCCGCTCACTGGAAAAAGTCTCTGCTGGAATAAATGGAACTGAACCTTAATTAGTATGGTTGGAAACACCTGTGTTGACCCTACTATTTCATCTCAAAATGGCTGCTGTGAAAACGGTGTGTTGAAGTCAAACTAGATGGCTAAATAGTTATAATTTCATTAGCAGCCTGCCGTCTCTTGAAATCTCCAAATTGCCAGTATATTAATGAGAACGCTGGCCTGTATTCAGCTTTTTTTGCATTACAAATGATCCACAAAGTTTTTTATATCCCTTATCTATTCTGTCTTTCTCATCTAAATTTAGAGCTATGGGGTTTTCACTAGGCAGCGACGACATGCAGACTTGCAGAAAAGTTCCATGTATTCTACCTCGGCGGGTAGATTGTACTCTATAAAGTACCTAAAGTCTGCTTTACTTTCTCTGAGAGTGAGGTGGCAGCATTGAGTTAATCTCTAGGTCCGTGAACCTGGTTTCTCTGATTTTGTCAGTGTGTATCCTATACCTGCTCAAATCACCATTTGACTGAGTCCTTCACTGCACGGTCAAACATTCCATTTTACCACGTTGTTTAGGTAAATTAGAATAAAGCAAACACGAGATTAGCCTTTCATTTGAGTTCTCAACTGTTGATATTAAGCTATTAAATGACAGAAAGTACCTAGTTAACACATTGCCACATAGTTCTTTGCAACTTTGCAGACTGTGTAACCTTAACCTGACCCTATTTTAACCTAATTCTAACCAGTTGAGGAATCTAATCCAAATACTGAACATCTATAGACCTTAGCCGTACTTGAAAGTGAAGAGTCACTTGACTATCAGCGTCGGACTATCAAAAATTAAATATGAATCTAAAACAGCTGCTAAACTCTTAATCATTTCTAATACGGTCTGCACAACAAGTTTAAATTTGCAATTAAATCAAATGTGTGTCTGTGCATGAACCTGAGGGTGCCCAGGCCCCTTGAGAGGCCAGAGGACCCAAATCATATGGCATGCATGACCTGCTGCTAATCCAAGCATGTATATAGGAGCCCAGCTTTGAGAAACAGTCGCTATTAACAGCCCTAAGACCCCCCACCATCCTCTCTCTCTCTCTCTGTGTCCCCTGTCTTTGGGCCTGTGAACGTCAAGGATGGCTCTGAGTAACACACACACACACACATACATATATACCCCCCCAACCATCTCCCCTCCCATCCACCTCCCCCTGAGCTGCCACCCCCATACTGGCTGCTGGCCTTTCCTGTCGTCTGATCCATATTTCAGAGGCGGCAGTGGTGGCACTGAGGGGGTATAATCTGACATTAAAGCAAGGAGGCCTGGGCTGAAAGCACAGGCGCAGGTTCATAAGGTCCTGGAAATCTTCAATTTCAATTTCCGCAGAGTTTGCAGTGGCTTCCAAGGCGCTGGCGTAAGTCTCTAAGAGTTTTGGCGAGGGTGCAGATTTCAATAAGGGCGAGACTTTTCTTGCTAAAAAAAGGGCTGACACTGCATGGTTCAGCTGGCATGAAGAGTGTGAAAGAAACTAGACACAGTGACGAGAGGTCAATTAAATGGTGAGCGCACTGTGATCATCATTAAACAAGTGGAAATCAATAATAATCCACACACACACACACACACACACACACACACACACACACACACACATATATATATATATATATATATATATATTATATATTATCATCTATATAATGCCGTTTATTATAAATCTATCATTTTTACTTAAAATACCCAATCTTCTTAGAGAGAGGAAAAAGAAAAGTGAATTTCTATGTTTAAATTAATTATAATCTTCACTTTAAAACTGATATTTGTCAGATAAAATAATATACTGAGTATTAACGGTATAAAAATTTAAACAACCCAGATAAAAGAAGATTAACACTTTCTGAAAATTAAAAGTTGGGTACCGGCTTTAAAGTCACCCATTTCCCCCTTGATTTTTGACATTTTTGACTGAATGTAAACGATTTCTACTTCAGGTTCAAGGAAAAAAATCTCCAATAATAAATGACTATAATGACATTTATTTAGTTCCCCAAAAATATATTCTTTAAAGACAAATTCATATCCTGTATTTACAATTTTCAAGGTTTCCATTCACAACAGAAGAGGCGAAGAAAAAACAGAGGACATAAAAGAGAGATACGAGCAAATCTGTGACAAAAAAAACAACCATCTCTTTTTGCATGTAGAAGCTAAACAGTAATACTATGACAGGTAACCCCCCGTCAAAAAATATCCTTCGTTAAACTGTTCTCCGTTAAATAAAATTATTCCTTTCTCTTTTTCTTTTCTTTCTTTCTTTTTCTTTCTTTGTCTTCTCATGATGTCGTTGTCAGAACCCGCTGTGGTGCTGTCCCATGGTGAGGTCTGAAATGAGGAAGGAGAACACAAAGAAAACTCAGGTCAGAGGTGAAAAAAGTGCAACAGTGAAATCCTCAAATATTAGAGGGAGAAAATACTGTATATTCTGTGTCCTAAAGTTTGTATCATAAATACAAATATACTGCCAGAGAAAACAATATATTCATTCACACACATCTTTAAATTATTTACCAGTTTTCACACTGCAAGTTTCTTATTTTAAAGAGCATCTGTAACAATGTTCAACTCCATTTATGCAAATTCAAAAACACTATAGGTAAATTGTTTTATGTCTTTTCACCCTCCACTACATCCCTGATGTTGCTATCAGCGTTTTCTTTGACATACATTAGCTGCATTCACTGAGGGGGCGTGAATAAATGGCGGCAGATTATTTAAATGACACAGGTGGCGATAACTCAGCGTTGTTGAAGGGGGGGCCCCCGCAGGATATATTAGACTGCTGCCTGACGAGGCGTTAAAGTGGGGACTCAATCACATGATTTATGTGCCGAGTTCTGCCTTCCACCCAGTCAGGTGTAACAGTGTTTACCTCTGCTTTAAGGTTCATTTAGCAGAAGACATGTGCAAAGAAATTGAGGTTGATAATGTCATTTCGCCAAATTGATTTCAAATTCATGAGGTTATACCTGTCAGTGATCAGCTGGAATGGTGACTTCAGGGAGTCAGGCCTGTGGTCGCTCTCTTCGTCTGTAAAGAAAAAGGAAAATAGAGCCAAATAAATAACAATTTATTGATTATAATTAACTTAAAAATATCACCTTTAAATTGTGCTTCTATTGCCCTGTGGATAATTTATTTGTTGCATCAGTTCTTGTTGAAATGTGCGTCAAAAGACTCGTGCTGAGGCCTGTTCAGTTAACAAATTAATTGCCCAAGCTCAAACAATCAAATGTAGCCCATACCATCTCTTTTTGGACTGAAGCTTCCCGATGATTCTACATCACTGTCATCTTCCGTGCCCGAGGTTCCGGGACCTGCAGCCGCCTGTAGTGCGTCATGACGCGCAACCGGCACTGCGCCGTGGAGAGGCAGGTGTCCGGCCGGGGCTCCTCCGAGGAGCGACCTCATGTTCAAAAGAGAGTTGGCATTCAGAAAAGCCGCGTTGGCCCAGTTGTGCAGCTTGCCAATCTGGCACGTATATATCCCATGACCCGGGAGTAATGCCGGGTGGCCGGCGGAGGCCAAAGTCGGGTGGTGAGCATGGGCCGCGGGGGAAGGTTTGTGTGAACTGTCGGGGGCCGTGGCGGTCTCAGCCAGAGACCAGATTTTGGGTTTGCTCTGCTGCGGTCTCTGGCACTCCTGTCTGCTTGGAGAATGATCCACTGCGAGTTTGACAACAGGCGATCTATTGAGAGAAAGAGCCGCCTCCACTCCTCTCAGGCCCTCTACAGAAAGCGTCCTGCTGCTGTCCGAGCTCTTCGGCTCTGAGGCCTGCTCTCTGGCGGCCAGCTCTGCCTCTCCTTCTCCCTTCGCGGAGCCCTGCTCTACTGCTCGCTGCTCCTCGGGTCTCTCGATATCGACAGTTTCCAAATCAATTTCCTCCTCTTCGTCTTCATCGTCGCTGCCGTTCTTGCCGTGATCGTCCTCGTTGTCACTGCTGAAGATGCGGCCGTCCCGGTCCTCGGCGCTGCGGCCCCACGTTACCTTGTTCTCCTTCTTCAGGCGTCTGCGGGCGTTCGCGAACCACGTCGACACCTGGAAAAAGGGAGACAAGTTTTTCACGCATTATGAAGTGAGCAAAATCACTGTTCGTTTGACAACGCGTGGCTGCAAACTGGAGATTAAAATGCAAAAGCCTTCATTATTCTGCAGCCACGCTTCTCCATAATTCCTCGTTATCATTAAACGAGCTTTGAAATCAGAAATATCCGGAGACTTTTCTCTCTCTCTTGGGTTGGAAGTGTGACTTCATTCATCAGTCACACGAGTGGCAACTGGATTATCAAGTAACAAGTCGTTTAATGAACTGTTGCTCTTAGAGAAAGTGATCAATCTTCCATAACTTGAAAAACAAGCAAATCCTTCTGCGTGCGCACACACTCTTGGTACACAGGCCGACGCGGAAACATTACACACTACCCACCTGTGTGAGTGTCATCCGGGTGATGATAGCCAGCATTATCTTCTCTCCTTTTGTTGGGTAGGGGTTCTTCTGGTGTTCCTGTAGCCAGGCCTTCAGGGTGCTTGTGGTCTCACGAGTGGCCGTCTTGGCCCTCGATGGATCACCGTATGGATACTGGCCGTACGGATAGAAGCCTTGGGCGGCGTGGACAGGTAGAGAGGCTGTGTGGGACCCCGGGCTGTCCTTTAGCTCATACTGGGAGCCCTAAAATATTATTGGGGAGAGAGAGAGGGGTCACAACTTGTTGATGATTTCCTCTTCGAGCTCAGACAATGCGTAAAATAATAACATTTGAATTTGTTTTTTTTTATGCAGCTAAAAAGTTTTTAAAAGTTACAATATCTTATCAATCTGGCACCAATTAAGCGATTTATCACTTAATCAGGAATTACGCACATCCTGGATCAGGAAATACGTCATTTAAATGTAGGAAATAACATCTAACAATTATTTACATTTCAAATTGGTTGCCCCTTTTTAAATGAAATGTAAATATTTTTAATTGTGTTTCTATTTAACGAACTGAGAGGGAATGCAGTTCATTTGTATTCAGTTTCTAAACATCTTTCATTAAATTATTAATTACTTTATTATTAATTATTAACTGTGTTTTCCTAATTAATCACAACGCTTTTTAAAGGATTCTTTCCATTAAGATTTACATAATTTCCACACATGCAGGATTCTTTCCATTAAGATTTACATAATTTCCACACATGCAAAAAAAATGTGAAGTGATAATTACAAAGTTTAATTTTAACCTTAAAGACTATATCTTATGTTTGATTTTCCATACAGAAATGATAAACATATATTTAAACATAAAGTCAATTAAACGTTAAGTGGCCGTTTAACTGGCTGCAATTATAAACCACTGTAAATCAAAATAGATTGATGTGTATTAACAGTCCTAATCACTTAACACTGATGGATTATTGCGCATTAGTTTGCAATAAACAAAAGCTCAGCCCGAGAAACGATCAACACCTGAACAACTATCAACTCTCACCATCTGGGATATGAGGGCGAGGTCTGTAGCTCCGCTGTACGGCAGAAAGGCACTGTAGTTATGAGCCGCCCATGGGCTCCCGTACATCCCCAGCATGGAGCCGACAGCCGCGGCGGTAGCGGACGAGCTCACGCCGCCCTCGGTGCCTCCTTCCCGGGCAGAGGCCGGCCGCTCGCCCCCGTATACCTCATGGGAGGCACTGAGGAACTGGGGGTACCCCAGCTGAGGGAAAGACATGTCCGTAGAACGCGTATAGTAAATCTCTCTCAAAGTCAAAGCCAGAGGAGGCAAGGAAAGAAAAAAAAACAGAAAGTAGGAATCCCCAAGAAAGAAGAAGAAGAGGATGAAGGGGGTGTCTAAATCACCAGAGTCCCCCTTTTTAGAAACTGTCAAGCTTCTCCACTTCCACCGACCCGTAGTTGTATCACAGCCGCAGTTTGGCACCTCGAGTGCGGAGTGATGCGTGTGTCTGGCCGCAGGAGCTTCTGGATGTGGAGCTGACTGACTGATTGGCAGCCTACTTAAGCACCAAGCTCCTCCTATGCCCGGGGCAGGCGATTAGTGCATTGGTTAGCCTAGGTCGTGTGTGTGTGTTGGTGTGTGTGTGATCTAATTTCTGCAGTCTTCACTGTGTCTACACAGAGAGGAAAACCTGTGAAGTGTGTGTGTGTGTGTGTGTGTGTGTGTGTGCAGTGTATAGCTGCCTTTTTATGGTGGTATGACTTTATTTAACAAAAGCACCTCCTCACTCTGTGTTTATATGAACACTCTGGTTGTTGTGCGCATATTGTTACACTGTTAATGTAATGTGCCAGGAAATATGCACCGTATACAATAATAATAATAATAATAATAATAATAATAATAATAATTCAAACAACTGTTGTAAATTGACTGTATATTTTAGGTGTCATTTTTTTCCCCTTCCTCCACGCTTTGACAGTCGATCCGCAGGGTATACCGGGACATTCTGGCCAGCAGATGGGCCGGGAGGCATCGATATGGTCGGCCAGATCCGAGAGGAATGTCCGTGATTATCGACGGAAGTCAGTGGAGCATATTTTTCTGAGAGGAGATAAAGGAAGGCTAAAGGTAATGACAGAGATTGACGAGGATAAGAGATAGCAGAGATATGGTGCACACAGGAGCCGTGGAGTGGAAAATGGCAGATGTTTGTGGAGAAGAATGGACTACTGTACTCTGCTGGGGCCTATAAGTCTTAAAGTCACTGATGCTGCAGAGTATATGTGGTGATAAAAGTCTAAGTTTGAGATATGAGATGCAAGAAAATGAATATTTCTCTATGTGGAAGAGTGTAAAAAAATAATAGGTGGATGCGTATAGATGTTTCCACATTGACAAACAATCAATACAGCAGCTCTCTTTCAATTTGCTCCTTTGAACGCACACACACACCCACACACACATGCACACACACACTCATACACACACATGCACATTCGGGCAGTGCTAATGAGGTTGAGCACCCAGCGCCCTGCTCAGTGGCCCTGTGGCCCTCCTGGGTTCCCTCAGAGGTTAGCTGTGTAATTACTCCATCCCCATAAATACAGATTCATCATTTCACACTGGAGCCCCTGATGAGCTTGGCTGAGCCGAGAGAGAGAGGAGAGGAGAGGAAGGGGTGGTGGTGGAGGCAGGGAGGGATGGAGAGAGGGAGGGGAGGATCTAATGATTTAATTACAGTGCTTAAAGCCCACTCTGGCTAAGTGATGGTCCTCTCTGTCTCTTTCTCCGTTCTCTTCCCTCCTCAGCGCTGGCACCTAAAGGGCTTTACTCATGAATCTCAAAGCTGTTTTCCTAAACACATATTATGGCGAGCACCGCCGCCGCCGCTGCTGCTGCTGCTGTGTGTGTGTGTGTGTGTGTGTGTGTGTGTGTGTGTGTGAAACAGAGGGAGAGAGAGAGGATGCTTAATCTCCATGGCATTTTAAATGGCATTCATGGAGAGCGACTCTATCCTCATTGCCAAGGTAAATGGAGCCAGGGGACTCTCCATTTCAGCTCGATAAAAGAGCAATGTTAAAGACCCTCACCATTTCTCCCCCCTTCTCTCTCTCTCTCTCTCTCTCTCTCCCCCTCTCTCCCTCTCTCCCTCTCTCTCTCTTTCTCTCCCCTCCCTCTGTCTCGTTTCTCACTTAAAATTAATGTTTTTCTCATGACAGGGGAGGGAAACGAGACATATCCACCATCTAATAGGATAATATAGCCCCATTCACCACCACCACCACCTCCACTACCACCCCTCCCTCTTCTCTCCCTCTCTCTCTCTCTCTCTCCCCTCTCTCTCTCTGCCTTTGTAGCTGCCTGATTTCCATAGTGTCTCTGTGGAGAGGCAGTTAATGAATTCCTCTGAGCTGGAGAAAGGGGGAGAATGGTTTGGCGGTTTAGAGAGAGAAAGAGGCAGGGATAGGGGGAGGAAGGCTTTGAGCTATGCCATTCAACTTCACAGCCTCGGCCTGCTTGTGCATTCACTGTGTGTGTGTGTGTGTGTGTGTGTGTGTGTGTGTGTGTGTGTGTGTGTTCTGTGCGTGCGTGTGCGTGTGTGTGTGTGTGTGTGTCTTTTAACATGAACCTGCTAAGACTACCAAATATTTAGACTGGCCTCAGACCTCTTTTTATGGCGACGGTGGATTGAGGGATCTCAGGAGGCAGCTTGACTCTATTTGAATCCCATTCCCTGCTATTAGCTCGGCCCAGACAAAGGAATAACTTACTGCAGGAAACATTCGAATAAAGTCCCACAATCCACTTGTACTGGCCATTTCCTCCTGGGTAATTTGCACTGATGATGTAAATGAAGACAGCTAAAAACATCATAAAGCTGATTTCTTTTTTTTCTTTTGTTTGCTAACACTTCAACAAAGGAGGGATGACAGCAGCAATGCAAAGATGATTAAATAATTGGCTAATTTGGTATTCACAGATAATCCCACTTCTCCTGTGTGCGAGACCTTGAATTTTCAACAGTCATAGAGTGTGATGATCTAAAAATGATCTAAAAATAGCCCTCTTGCAGTGTTTTTTAGGAAGGCATTACAGCGATGTAATCACTTTTTCAGCAATGAGTAAAGTTTAAATTTAGTTATTGCATGACAGTTAATAATCCCAGTAATACACCAATACTACCAGCTTTGGTGGTGATATCATCTTTGGAGACACATGGCTGGGAAACACGTTAGGGGCTCACGAGGTGGTCAGCCTGAAACAAAATCGAAGAAATGTGACTCTCGGTAAGTTTAAAGTTGTCTCCGGCTGTGAACAAATCACTTTGTATATGGCTGTAAGTTTATGCTCTACATAGTGCTCTTAATAATACCTACAATGTGTGTATAGTGAACAAGTGGCTGAAGTGAAGTCAGCGCAGAGGTGCCAAAAACTGCACTTCCTCAATCTATCACTAGAGGCTGGCTACAGAAAGAATCAGTATCCATAAGCCCCTATGTTAAAATGTCCAACTTCACAGCAGAAATAACCATATTTACAGCCTGGTACATAAAATTGCTTTGGTCTCTATAGCTAATTTCTCCATTCATGACAACTTTCCTTAGACAAATTATATTAAGGCTTAAAGTTATGCATAATTAAGTGTTTGGCTGCTGACTGGTGGCTGCTGTTACAAGTCGCTTGTACGAGCGAATAGGCTTATTTCAGCTCACTCAGCTCCACCGACACTTCACCTCTTCCCATTTTTAGATGGGGGGCCGTGGAGTCAGGACTACCAAGATGGCGGTGGTCAGAGCCGCCATACTCTAAGCTCCAAAACAGCTGATCAGAAACCTGTGGGTGTCCATGTTGTATACTGTCTATGATAGTAAACAAGTGAACGACGGAGTGCTTTAAAGCTTTAGTTACATGTTGTGTCTCTTTCAGTTTTCTGGCTAACATTAGCCCCAGGGAAGTCTACATTGTGCTTTAACACACAGAGCTCGAGGATGTGTGAACCCCACGGATTCACTCTGACGACGCAACTTTGAAGTAGCGCTGCATGCAGTCACTTTCTGTTTCTACACGTCTTAAATTCGTGTGTACACGTGGGTATGGAGGAGCTGTTTGAAGGCACCTTTGACCTTTGGCAATGAAACGAATTACTTCAGCTGTTAAGTAGCCTAATTAGCATTTTTAAGTAATTTGCCAAGCACTGCTCTCTAATCACATAAACTCTTGTAAAAGTCTAAATGTTCATGCACACAGCGAGAAACTGCGATATGGTGAAATAATTCAACTTATTTTTAGTGTTACGTTCCTAAAAAAAAAAAAAAAACAAAGCCAAGAAACTGACACTTAATAAGAGCTGATAAGCTTCTCGAAGAAGCAAAACTATCTTGCTTAATTGTCACATTTCTCCTTTTTCCTAAATAAATTGTCTTCCGCGGGGCTTTGTGATCAGTTCGCAGGATGTCAGAGCTTGCGAAGAGAGCGGAGGGAGGAAAGGAAGGACAAGCGGCAGAGATAAAGAAAGAGAAAAACCTGTCCTCATCTACTTGACAGCAAAGATAAGCAGTGATAGATTCGGCTCTGACCTGATGTTAAAACAGATGGATCACTCTAACGCATAACAGATAAGGCTGCCTGCCTGAGGTAATACATTCAGCTGCCCAAAGTTTTATGATCTCTCACACCGAGCTCGTACTTATTTTATCACTCTAACACTTTTTTAATCACCGCGACACTTGACATACAGCGCGGGAGATGTCGTTCATAGTCTTAATGGCTTATATCACCTATCATATCATTAGCCGTGTCACCTGACAGCCTCTCGCCTGGAGATGGATCCTGTTTTGACACTTGAACATTTTGACCCAGAGGGGAAACACCAGACAAAGAGGCTATCATTAGCAATTAACGGGCGTGCCAGTGTTTGTTTGTTAATAGCTCCCCTTTAGAAGTCCAATGGGACTCATTTACAGTGGATAGGGCTGATAACAAACTCTGACCTCCGGCAGGGGTCACTTTGAATTGCCTCAAAATGGTCACCCCGCTTGAGAAAAACCCAACCGCGTTGTCTTTTTAATTCGCCGACTGCGGCCGAGAGCTGCCATTAAATACAGTTCCATCATTCCCCGTAGAGAGAGCGATAAAAACAAGCGATGTTCAACAAGATTGCTGACTGAAAAAAAAAAAAAAGGTGAATTCCCACCTCCTCCTCTTTACAGAAAGACTTAGCAGGGGGCTTTTCTCATGGCCAGGGATCTGATTGTTTTCTAAACGGATTATTAACTCTTTTGTTACAGTAGGGGTCACTTTAATGCTTCTTAGAGCCCATTAGCATTGCTTTAAAGAGCACACACACACACACACATTGCTGCGTTCTAGGATTTGGCGTTTCTTGTCTTTGTTGTTCACAGTGGGTGTGGAATGATACCGTTATAATGCTGTCAAAGACAATACCTCAACTTAAAAGGGGGAGTGTGAGGGAAGGGATGTGTGTGTGTGTGGGTTGTGATGAAAAGGTGCCCTTAGGAAGGCCAGTAAGCTTAATGCAATAGTGCTGACTTCAATGGATACCTCAAAGAGAAGTGGCATTACACAGTCCTCTCCACTGAAAATCCCCTACAAGTCCTTGACTGAGAGAAGGATCAGCTCAGTCTTCACTTCAGGACTGACAGAGATCTCCAAGCTGGACGAGTTAGGATCCAATCGAAACTTGACACCTATGATAGATATTGTAACTAAGTTTTTTATTATCAATGTTTTCTTCCTGTTCGTCTATTCAAGCAAAAGCTGGCATCAAATCCTTTGGTACCCTTGGGAAAATCAAAGATACTCAGCTCAGGTCAAAGCATGATGAGGTCTCAGTGCACTGAGGTGTTTGCTCTTTGGCTCAACTGACCATATGAATGTGATGCCGGTGGTGGGGGGGCCCCAGAGACCCTCCGATCCTGGCTGGGTGCCTCCCCAAGCTTTGAGCTCCTGTTCTTGGGGAAGGATAAAGAGAGTATCCCTTACAGGCCTGACCTCCAGCCACCCCCTCCATCAGAGTGAGGGGTCATAGGTCAGATCAATTGGCTCCCCGTGGCCCACTGTCTGCAACAGCGCTTAATCACCTATTAACTGCCAGTGAGAAGGAGATGGTGAGGGGCTGTGTGTCTCTTTTATCCAGCTGAAATTGAAGCTCCTGGCTTATATACTGCCAAAATCTTATTGTGCGTTTCAAAAACCATCACACCAAATAAAGTCATATTTTGTGTTTGACAAAGTACAGTTTGAATATGTAGTTACAGCAGTATTAGACAAAACTGAATGATAAAAGCCAATATTGGCCAGTAAATACCAATGGGATATCAGTCAATATGTCTATCGATTATTGATATGATGGCATTTATAGTGCCATAATGATGAGTGCTAAACATACTCAGAGAAGTCTTTCTGGGATGGCTGATGGAGATAGAGCGGGTCATGTCACAAGTGGATGTTTTTGAGCAAGACACTGAACCCCAAGTTGCTCCCGATGGGCAGGCCACCAAATTACATGGCCTTCCATATGAGAGGCCAATTCTAAAGCTCTTTGTTGGTGGAGGTAGAAAAGCGCTATAACAGTGCAAGCCATTTACCATTCTCATTCAAGTCCTGCTGTAAAAGTTGTTTCACCCTGCCCCGATTTTAGTGTCACATAATAGAGTAAATTACCTTTCAAGACGTAAAATGTTGCACCAAAGTCTGGTTTACGTTTCTATATACTTGCCAGTTGCAAGTCATCAATTCAAGTGTTAAAAAGGTTTGATGATATTAATCTTTTAGGGAGAAATGTTGGATAAGTTAGGTGGAAAAGGCAATCAATAACTCTTGTTACTGCACTAATTACTTGACACAAAAGTAATTAGTTAACTCACTTGTTACATTTTTTTTTTATTACTAAGCCAAGAGTGCTCAAAGGTGCCTTCTTTGAAACCCAGCCAACATGTCACATCTTCACATGTGTAGAAAGAGAAAACTAGACATTTTGGCTTAAAGGAAGCCAACTTATAGGTTAGAGGTATTTACTCACTAATCACTAATTAGTTTAACGTTAGCTTCTGTGACAGCACCCAGCAGTGCTCCAGAAGAGGTATCATCCTCACAGCTGGAGGAAGCTGGAGGTTAAAGTTTATTTGTGTAACAAGGCACAATACAAAGTAATATCAACCATCCATCAAACTTTTGGTAAGAGCAAACTAGCCGATCCAAAAGTTGCAAACATATAACAAATATGCATATAACCCTTATACTGTAACACATAACTAAGTAGTCCGTTAGTGCCCAACACTGCTGAGAAGTATCACAAGTGCAGTGCTTTTAGTGAATTACAAATGGATTGTGATAAATCCTGTTGTTTAATCCTGGTTTAGATTGTTCTTATCTCTTAAATTTTTTTTGCACTGTGAAGATTTGTAACATTTGTTCAGGTGAAAAGTCAGATTTATTTTATTTACAGCGGCTAAAATCACAAGTTTGATTCAAAGGAATACATATAATATGAAACCCTTCATACTTACACAACCTTGTTTCCATATTAGGGAAAAACCTTGGTGATGTTAATAAAAGGAAAAAACCTCAGGATAGATGCATCTTATCTCATTGTATGTGTATATGAATATAAGCTAAATAGACTGCAAACAAATGTGAAGCAACTTCCAGGTGCAGACACTGGAAGGACCTGCACATAACCTCCTTTCTACCAAGACGACCTGAAAAGAGGTCAGACTACACACACACACACAATTATTATAGGTAGATCGTTCTGTATAGATTAAATTAATTGATTTTAACAGTTTCTGGCAGGAAAATTACCCACTCTGCTCTTGCATACTGCCAGCTATGAGCAGCTCCATTAAAAAAATCATTATCTGATTATTAGGATACTTTTTGAAATCCGCTCTCGATATCTATATCATTCATATCTTCGTCGCAAATATTTGCACATTTCCTCAATAAACCTGAGGTACAGTAAAGCAAACAGATACATGAACTTGAACTAACTGCAGAGATGTGATTTTTTTGTTACTCTCAGGCTTTGACCATGAGCCATTTGGGTGTGCTTCCTGTTCTTAAGCTCTATCAATTTCCTCCTCTAAACCCAGCGCTCGCTCGAAACATCTCCACCCTGCAACAAAGTCGGGCCTGACCCAGAAGCAAAACTTCGACCTCGACTCGTGGCTGAATTGTCGCACAAGTAGCAATTCTGAAAATATAAAAATGATTTCCCAAAAGCTCCATATATAAAACGGTAAGATAAGATAATAGGATGAAACCTTCATGTGAAGAAACTGAGAAGGCACGGCAGCAATATTTTTAATTGGATATAACACAGACAGGAATGTAAACAAATGGTGATGAAGAAATATCTGCAACATTTCATATAAATAAATGTTTGTTTGCAAATAATATAAATCAGCTTAGACCCAGTTTATGAATCTTTGCATTCGCTAATCTAAACACCTGGTGTCTGGTAGGGCTTTCCTGGGCGAAAGCCTCTGGCACACAGGAAGTGATGGGCTTTATTTGTTTGTCTGAAATAAACAGAAGAAGAAGAAGAAGAAGAAGAGCTGGGTAGCCACCACAGTTATAAAACAGATGACGAAAAGAGCAGTATACCTCCAGAAACTCAGACTTTGTCAACGGGAGAGAAAGGTGTCACAACACTGGCTGCTGCGTTTGATTGACAAATGATTTTTGGGAAATATAGCACAAAAAAACCTTTCACCTCAAACTGTGAGCACCAACAGTTTCAGTATATTAAACGGTGACAGTGAGGAAGAGTTAAAAAAAACAACAATATCAATTACAGTGGAAATAAATGAAGCACAAGACCATACAGTGACTGAGTATGGATGTACACAGTCAAGCCCAACAGAAGGCCAGACTGTCACATATCTGTGCAAAGACTCAATAACAGAGAGTCTGTCTTGCTGCTGTCTGTCAAGCCTTTGAGAAGCAACAGTGGAGGTGGGGAGCATACATTCCTCACAGCGGCTCCATGCAGCTCGGCCAATTAGCAGCTGAGTGGTTTGTTTAAGTCCAAGTGATGATGAGATGTTGTGCTGGGAGGCAGCCCAGTTCATTAAGCACACTGTTGTCTCTGGTTTACTCAGCTTGCCGGCTTTAACAGCCTCTCAGCGCTTGTTTACCAGCCGCAAATATGACAGACTGTATGTCAATTTGACCGTCTGTTTGTGTGAGTGTGCATGTGTGGAGGTGATGGAGGAGGTGGTGAGTTTGTGAGCGTGTCTGCACGTGGGGGTGCATCTGCGATTTAAGGTACTGTACAAGAGGTGGACACAGGAACACCTGTGCAATATATGCAATTCAGTAAAAACACTTTCAAAATTACCATTAAGTTGAATCAACACCTGTCTGAAAAACAAAAAAAACCAAACATTTTAAACTTCACAAATGTAGCATTGACTGCAGAGCTGTCATTGCAAGACTTGGTTATTGCATTTGATTGTGGGATTCATTATAATGCTACTGATGTATCTTGACTGAGGCTGGATCTTTGAATTAGATCATTTTCATGGCAAATAAATAATAAGTGTTTTCCCAAGGATGCTATTTTTGTTGCCTTTGAAACAGAACATATCTTAATCTTGAAAGATATAATTGCAATTGTTTTTAAAATTACTTCCTTCAGCAACATCCATGCATGCAAGCCGTCGTGCGGTTAAGACTTTGAAACGAAGTTCCACATCTTCCTTTCTTAGTTAGAAAAGAAGATTGAAGAAGAAGATGACGTCTTGTCGTCGCTGTTAAACGAACAGACGCTCCTGGAATTCACTGCTCTCGTCAGGAAATTGCCCAGCATATAGGTAATTCCCCTGTAACACCATGAGTTTTGCACTTAGGTTTTTGTACAAATTCAGCACAAGTGAAGAATTCGTTTGTGCCGTTTTGGTAGGTTCAAGCTTCCAATCTTTATGCTAAGCTAAGCTTCATATCAAACAGAGAAATATGAACTTTTGGCAAGAAAAAAAGCACAGGCATATTTCTAAAAAAAAAAAAAAAATTCTATTGCTTGAAAGCAGATGTTTTCAAAGTGGGAGGCTAATGCTGGATTACACAATAACTATAACTGATGATGTGATGGAAAGTGAAATCCGGTTAAAGTTGGATGTGTTCCATGCCTGTACATCACCCAAATCTCCACACCCTTAAGGGCAATACACACCAGCATTCATCAAACCACACACACCCATTGTTTTTTTATCTACACAAGCCAGCACACAATCAGCTAGTGTTAGCACAAGCCACTGCTATTTCCCGTCCGACCTCTCCCAATAAGCACCAACTGGCACATCCCAGTTACTGCTCCATGACACCTGTTTGCATGACACATTAGGTGTGTGCCACCAGTATATCATGTGGTACAATACAGTGGGTGATGTTGTACTTAAATTATGTGAATCATGCATTGCATGTTTGTCCAGGATGAATGTTATTAAAATGACACAGGCTGCTGCGTGCCGGCTTATTGTTATATTTAATAATTATAATATATCTGATAAAAACAGACCATGCCTATGTGTGGAATCTGATGGCTTATTTCAATTTGTTCAAGGTGACAGTCTCTTAAAAAGCCATAAAAATAAATAAATGCACTGAAGTTTAACTTTAAATCAGTAGTTCGTGGCTGATCCTGCCTCAGGATAATTTAATTGTCAACTAGTTTTCAAGTTTCTAAGCAGTTTATCTGATGTAACAAACTAAAAAGATGATTCACTGGATGGGAGGAGTCAGTTTTTTGTTTTTTTTAAGAGGTGTGGATTAAGATAGGCTCACATACACTATGTGATGTTCCCTGACAAGAATTTGTTTTGTCTTGACATCAGGCTTGGATAAAGATGAGCAACGACTGATGAATGATAACTGCCAGGAAATCTAAAGGTCCATTGTGTGATATCTAGAGGTCTCTGTTTGCAGAACAGAATATGCATCACTGTGTTTTCATTATAATCATTGTTAGTATTTTGCATGCTGCCTTAGAGCCGCATGTCCTCTCTCATTGAATGGACAAACCAAACACTTAGTTATAGACTTTCACATTTTTCTTGTGTTTTGGAGCCACCGTGGCTTCTTCTTCACTCTTGGAATGGGAGGGCGAGGGGAGGGTAGTGCATTCTGCAACTACACAGCTAGATGCCACTAAATCTTAGACATTGGTGCTTTAAAGGGAAGTAGATTTTGATAGGTAGCGAAGATTCTGACTGAACCAAACGGGAAACCTCATCACTGTCTTTAAGACTAATACAGTGTTGTCTGCAAACTTGGGAGTTTTACCAACTGTGAACATAATCATTGATCTCCCCAACAGCAGCTTACCTCAACAACAAGGCCCGGGGCACCCTCTGACTTACTTTCAACCCCAGTACATTAATTCCACACCTTTTGATAACATAATTTAATGTTTTGATAAATATCTTGCACCTTTAAAATATACTGCATACTGTGAACTTTTGTACACTACTGCTGAATACTGTACAGCTCTTTTCATTTAAAATGATATCGTACACAAATGTATATCTTCTAGTGCTTGATTTGTATTTTCCTTCTATTTATTTTAACTACTGTTTGTTATACACCAAAACACCAAGGGAAATTCCTTGTATGTAAAAAACAATATTATCCTGAAAGTTGTATTATTGTTCCATACATTGCCTGTCATTCCTCATTAATAACTATACAACATTCATCCAACACGCGCAGCCATTCAGCCCAGCTCACCACCCGCTAGTCCAATAATGACTTCTAATCAATGTGACTAATGTCTCTTTTCACCACTTGAACAAATATTAGTCCAATAGTAGCAATTGAAGTGCAATTATACCTCCCCTCACCCCTTTGTTTTCTCACTCAACACAGTGTATCAACCACGCCAAATAATCTACAATTTAAGACCAGAGGATGTTGACCTAATGAGACCCAAGCCCACTCTACTCTTACTGATAAAACAGAATCATTCGCTTTAGGCTCAGCAAATACTCGCGTTCTTTCTCCCGCTGAGACAAAGAGCGATTATGAATGACGGAGACGAAGAAGAGAGACATGCTGTGTGTCCTTTCCAATTTTTTTTTTTTTCACTGAAAATTTTTAAGAGGGCGGTTTATTCAAGATGTCACAGCTGTATGCGTCTTAGTTGGAGCATTCAGGAGGGTCACGGCTTCGTGACCGTGCGTGTATGTGTGTATAGTGTGTGTGTGTATAGTGTGTGTGTGTGTGTGTGTGTGTGTCAGAGCAATTCTTAAGGCAGTAATGCAGTGGGCGATGACAGATCACTTCATTCACGCAAGACGAGGGCAATTACTTCAACCATGACAGATTGCCTCAGCAGAACTGAGTTTAGGATAAAAACCTCTCTCTCTCTCTCTCTCTCTCTCTCTCTCTCTCTCTCTTCCCCCTCCCCTCTCTCTCCCTTTATATCTCCCTTACCCCTCTTCTTCCCCCCCGTTCAATAAGGAATCTTGTGGTTTTCCCAGCTAATGACTTCCTCCTCACTGTTACACCATTGTGTGTGTGTGTGTGTGTGTGTGTGTGTGTGTGTGTGAGCAGGGGGTGACAGTACCATCTGTCTGGCTGCTGTAGCCCTTGCCCCTGCCCAGCTGGTGGGCACTGAGTAATGGGAGAGGACTTCCTCATCTCGCCCCCCTGAGACACACACACATTAGTATGCAACACCTACTGTCAGAGTGAGCGGGAGAATAAGAGACAGAGACAGAGTGAGTTTTTTTTTCTCTTTTTTTCTGTTTGAGCATTGAAACCTGAGCAACTCGGGGTGTCAAGTGATGAACACTGAATGCTCCGAGTCTTGAAAAATTGGCACATACAGCAACAATTTCTCTGTGTGTGTCTGTCTGTGAGTGACAGTGTGAGGAATGTAAATGAGCGTATACTAAACCACTGGATTGCTTATTGACTGGGAGGTGGAGGAGAGGAGAAGGAGGTGATGTATGATATAAGTTGCAAAACATGTGCAACATGTGAAATGTGTAATTTTTAAATATTGCGTTTTACATGTGAAATGCCACCTTTATTACATCTCTCTGTCCCTTCTTGTGATACAGCCACTGTCCAATAAAGGTATAAAATATCTGCAAAAATGTGAATCCTACATTTCACATATGAAATATCTGCGTCAATATTGTGCTGAATGAGTGAAATGTCTTCCACATAACTGATAAATTATTGACGACAAATTAGTACAGCAATTCTTCTTTTCCAATAATGAATTATTAGTCATGTAGTTTGTGAAACACCAGAGGAAATGGAAAAGAAATAGGACCATCACTATTTCTCTGAACCCAAGGTGACATCTTCCTCGCTGTTTTTTTTTTTTCTGACCAGCTGTCTAAAAGCCCAAAGCACTCGCAGGGAAAAGCAGCAAATCTTTCTGGCAACCTGTGATGTTGCCTTAAGTGTTTTACTTGCTAAATAAGTTCAACAATTATTGTCAATTAAAGGGAAAGGTCACCAATGTTCTGCTTCAAAATCAGTATACTGCATGAAGAGTGGGGCAGCTCTGTAAAGTAAAAATTCTTGAATGTCCAATGAACATTGGAAGGTCAGGGGCAAGTGCTGGTGTGGGTTAAAGGTTGAAGAAATAAACACTGCCAGTGTTTTGTTGCTTAAACATTGTTTCTAATAAACATGGCTGGATAAAAATAACCCTGATGACATCATCAGGGTTATCGTGATTTGGGGTGTAGAGGGAAAGCCTCAATTACAGTCTGTAAGTTTGAAAGACATGGCACAGAGAGACTCTTTTAAGCTGTGTTTTTAGATATGTCTATCACAAGTCCCCAAACTTTTTGAACACAAATCCCTTTAATCTTCTGTCAATTAACTAATCAAATAATTAATTAATTGCCACAAAATAGCACTAGTTCAAAACCGACTGAATTTAATAACCTTAAATTTTTTGGTTTTTAGTTCAATTAAAGTGTAAACTGAGAAATATTGAAGACAATTAAAATGAAAAGTTTTGAAAAAGGTAAATGAATAACACTCATGAACAACGATGGCTGTGTTGCCTTTGAGCAAGGCACCGAACCTCCAGCTGCTCCGGCGACTGTGACTGTACTGCGTCTCCTAGTCTCAGTTTATTGTTTATCTGAAGCAGCGTTCTGCTGCAGAGACAGCAGAAATAACTGGAGCTGGAATTAAACATGTTCGTTTGGCATTTGACAGGAGCCATCCTGAATGAGACTCCTCCAACATGGCTGATTAATGATGTTTCTTTATCTCCACGCTGGCTTCAGGCGCTGGGTTGGATCCGCGGTGTGTTGGCCCACAGAGTGTGATACTATCCCACACAGTGGCTTTCTAAATCTGTGTGTGTGTGTGTGTTTCTGTTTCCCTTCCACACACTCCGTCCGGCACCCTTTCTTTCTCTCTCTCTCTCCCCTCCATCCCTTTTTGTCTGGGTATCTCTCTCTCTCTCTCCCTCTCTCTGTTTCTTTCTCCTTTCAAGCGTGGAATCATTTAATTATCGCCTATAGCTTTTTTGGCAGGCTGTTGAATGCCCACCTCTCAAAGCCTGGAGGAAACAATTTACCCTGGGATATCACACACATACACACACACACGCGCGCGCACACACACGTGCACTCTCGCTCACACACACTTCAAGGACAGGATTTATTACAGCAGGTCCATCCGCAGTTCACAGAAATCCATCACCAATTCCAGATTGAAGAAATATTTTCAGGGGAGAAAAAAAAAAAAAGATATTAGCCGGACCAAATAAAATGTTTGGACATTGCTCGGATCCTGTTACATTTTTGCATATGTCCCGAATGTATTTTCTTACAGATAAGCGTTGTGTGTCGTTGTGAGGCAACAGTTTGTGTGTGGTTGTGTGGGACTACTGCCTGTGTGAGGTAATGATTAAATGTCGTAAAAGCATTTAGAGCGTTTAACTCCCCATTACAGGAACAGTAGGAGGTGATTCATTTAGGACTCTCGCCTACTCGTGCATGTGCGTGTGTTTGTGTGTGTGTGTCAGTTGAACCCCTATGGGATGAAGAAACTCATCCCTATAGAGGTGGAGAAGGCGAACAAAACACAGCAAGCAAAAGAAGGTGGGGAAGATGGGAGAAGAGGGTAAAACAACTGGGATCCATTGAGAGGAAATTAATGACCCATCTCATATTGTCAGCATTGTTATTGTATAAGGGGCTCTAGAGGGAGGGGATCCCTTTAAAACGATGTCTGTTGAGAAAAAGAGCACTAAAAATGGAGACAAGGCAAAGAGGGGGATGAAAGGCGAGGGCTGTAAATTTTCGACAGAGCTCTCAGTTCATTACAGGGTGATCAGAGACGAGGCAGGGCCAGACAAAGGGCCTCAGTGTTGTAAGCCAGCTACGTCAGTGTTACACCGGGGTCAGCTCTTTAACTCACGGGCAATGAATAACTGGGCTTTCAGCCGGGACAATAGCAGGCCAGCTTTCCCCAGCTCCGGGTAGGACCTGCCTATTGTTGAGGAGTTGAACCGGGGAAGTCACCAATCTGTAGGAACGCTGAGAAGTTAAAAGACACGACGAATGAGTCGAGGAAAGGAGCTGCAGAGATTTAAGATGTGTGTGTGTGAGGGGCGGGGGTGTGTGTGTGTAAACCTGGAGGTCAAGAGTACTCAATCATCACCATGCCATTAAAGATTAAAGTGCATGGGGGCCCACAAGAATTCAGCGGCCTCTGTGTGTGTGTGTGTGTCTGCTATGGTTTCTTTTACAGGTAGCTGTTCAAAATCTGGACTGGAAACAATCCTAGAAAAGCCTAGAAATGAGTCAGCCCCCCTCTTTGGGTCAGTCAGTAACCACTTCTTAAGATGTAACCACCTTAACACAATCACAAATCAGAGGAGTCACTCTGTCGTGAGCCAAACGAAACTTGTTTCTTTTACAAACAGATGTAAGTCACTGTTGGCCCGTTTAAGAAAAAACTGAACTTGTCTGAACTGCTTAATCTTAATTGGGATTTAGTTTTTAATTTTTATTTATTTATTTATTTTTTTCGATTTTTGTTCCTTCAAGTCTAGTTTTAGACAACAAAAAAGTCCCTCTGCAGTAATACAACAGACAGTAAAATCTGTAATTTTTTATTATTATTATTGACAAAATATGTAATACATATAATACTTATACTATACTAAAACTATACACTAACTAAACTATAAACTAAAACTATATACTAAAACTTTTAAACCTGTTCCATCATCAGTGAATATTATCATCACAGCCTTCGATGATAACATAAGGACACTCAGCTCGATGTAGATGGGGTTAATCAGGGTCAATCTTGGCTAGACTACAAATTTACAAACTTGGGTAATGGAGTTTTAATGATGTGGGAATTTTCTCAGGATGGGAATATCCAAAAACAAAACACACTATTGAGTAGCATTATGGGAAATGTAGGATTCTTTTTGGGAGCTTGACCCATACTAAAGACTAAAAGAATATCTCAAGCTGTGCTGCACTGATTGATTTGAACATTTCTAATATGTCTCTTGTAGGCCTCAAAACTTTGTGAAAATGAAATAATAAATCACCGGAGTGCTCATTTGAAGGTAACCTGTGGAGGTTTTTACCTTGAGCAGTTTCTCTACAAGTGGGTCCTCATCTTGTTTGTCCCATGCACCATCATCATCCCGCGTCTCACACGAGTGACTGCACACATTCTTGCCACACTGATCTACAGGTTGTGGTATATGAAACAATGTGCAACAAATGCAGGAAAGAAGAAGTTTGCCGGTAAACAGAGGTTTAAAATGTTTAAGACTTTACAAGTGTTTATGAAGAAGGAAAACCATTCGAGACATTTGTTGGACCTCAACAATATAAACAATATGTTTTGGTAAGAAAAGTTGAATGTAAATATAACAGTCCGCAGGGCACCTGTAAGCGCTGCATAACCTTTAGTTCAGCTCAGTAAACAGGTTTTCAACACCAGAGATCCCAGCTCCTGGTCCCAAGTGCATCAATTTAGTGCTAACCTGGTTGAAAACATACGACTATTTTCCATAAAAGCGAAAAGAGCAAACCGAACAGCTATATGAAAACCTCAAGTCCAATTAGTTAGGAGAAAAAACACAAGTAATAGAGCATAAATTATGTTAGAAACAGTGACCACTAAGTAAAATTAGGTCTTGCAGGAAATCTTAGATGATGAATCATTTTAGTGAAGTGGTCCGATGCATCATTTCCTCTAAAACTTCAGTACATTGGTCTAATGAGTGGATGTTATTAGTGTAATTTAAAAAAGAAAATGACATCAGTGAGATGCATTATTCTCCTGAGTTTGGCTGAGATCCTTTGTCATTAAGTTGCAGATATCACCTTTTTACAAGAAGTTAATAACCAACTCTTTTTCAGATAGTTTTGCACCAATCATAAAAGCTCATTTTGGCCAAAGCTCTGTCCTCATTACACTGTAACTTGTAGTTTATACATTACTATATATGTCGCATTTTTCTCTCGCGTCACCAGGTTTATGTCATTTTCGGGCTGGCTCTATTCTCTGCAGGTCCTAAGATAAACGCTGCCAATTCTGGCTGCTCGCTTGTGTTGCAAACTCATTCAAATATGCAAATGAACATAACAGACCTGTCACAGTTAAAGTCCCTTTTGAACCTGCGCAGCGGAGTCACAGACTCCCTCAGCTCATATTATGTTGCTCTGTGCTGATGGACACCTGCCTGCTGGTGATTAACTGTCATTCACATGGTGATATTTACAGTATATCAGCAGCCATCCCACACACACATATAGACTTCAATACTTTAAATGGAAAAGGTATTTTCCTACACATATCCCTCTGACTGATTGACTGCACACTGCAGTGTTACCTCTTAACACCTGATTTAATCCAGCATCTTAAACCCGGAGACTTAAAATCTATTATTTTTTGCCAGCAGCTGTGAGATCATTTAATTTGTTTCCTATGCAAATAGAATCATGTGTGGGATACCACCTGAAATCTGATGCCTGAAACATTTGACGGACGGGTGGGTGCACACATACAATTACCACACCCTCACAAGCAGGGGAATATAAAAATGATTTCTTAGCTGGGTATCACACACACACACAGACACACACACACACACACACACACACAGACAAAGCAGCTGTCTGAGGCAGGCAGGGTCAAACGGTGGTTAATTAGTCCCGTCACCTGCTCGGGTCATCACACCTTCAGCTCTGCTCGGCTGAATAATAATCCTGCAATATTAACACTGTCACGTTGGCTAGGGTGTTGGAGTGAACCTGTTGTTGATATAATACATTACATCCTGCTGTCTCGCCTCCCTGACACACACACACACACACACACACACACACACACACACAGACTTTCTCTCTCTCTCCTCTGCTTCCCCAGCTGACTGAAGGGCCACCAGAAACTGTCACTTTGCACTAATGACTGCTACAACGATGTGTGTGACAGGTCTCCTCTCTGTCTCTATCCTCGCGGCAGCAGCAGCATCACATGTGATTACTCAGCCTCTCGCTTCCTATCTGTTGGCGCTCTCTGTAAATTATATCAAATGTGAACCACCGCCATAGAGGTCTGTCAAACTGTGAACCCGTTTTTTGAAATTTACTCTCTGAAATGTGTCTCATTAGCTCGATCTGTCTGCAAATTTCAGCAATGGGGCTTAATGATGTATTGAGCATATTCTCAAGGTAGGGAAAAGGTAGATTTCAGCATCAAAGCGTGTGCCGGGAGGCTGTTTAGTGTTTGTTTCTCAGTGAGAGTCCCTCTGTATGGAAAACAGGCAGGTGCTTCACGGAAGGAGGGAAAAGCGGGAATGATTTCCCATCTGTCTGTTCCATAGAGAGATAAGGGGACTGTCTTATCCGAGGTGGAGCGCATCTCCCTGCACTGGGAACCTTTTAATGGGGCGGAAACTTGCCTTCCGCCCCTGAAAATCAACCTTGGAATTCCCATTTCCAACAGCCTGTGACTACCTGTCTTTCCACAGCAGTTTTCCCATCGACCTCTGCTTTTTTTTTCTTCTTTTTTTTTTATATTCCCCATATCCTTATCACTGCATTAATTTGCCTATAGATGCAAAAAAAAAAAAAAAAGTAATTCATGTTATTTATTTTGATGCAGACAAATATAATAAATCTGGCCTGGAGATACTTATATTGCTTAGACACACACACACACAGAGACACACACACACAAGGGGATAGAGGGCTGGATAAACGCCAGCCAAGCCTCATTAGCTTCTTGCTGCTTTTCTGGAAAGACAGGCAGAGTGAGACAGGAGGGGGAGACAGAGAGAGGGGGGGGAGGTTAGATAAGCAGAGGGGAGTTGAAAGAGAGTGAGAGGAGGCAGAAGGAGAGGAAAACCAGGTTTATGAGGGGCGGCAGCAGGGCAGAGCCCAGCACAGTGACCTGTTGGATTAAGACTATTAGAAACCCATCTGGGGCTGCTTGACCACTTCACTGGCGGATCCTCCCCCAGCAGCCGCTCAGCTGACCCCCAGTGACACAATACACCCCTGGGACGCACACACACACACACACATACACACCTTCTCTGAGGGAACAGATGAAATGCTTCATGTCAGTCCTGAAATGCTGCATGTGACTGTCTATGACAGATGGAAAGGTGACTCGTGAGTCAAATATGGCTCAATTTACTATTCATATTCATATACTTAATATACTAAATCTGCATCTGGATGAGTAGACTTGATCGCTGCTTTGCCTGATAATCATTCTGAATTTCTTGTTTTTCTTCATTCACATCATAGAGATATGTCTGAAAACTGCAGGAGCAAACACTGTAAACATATTAAAATGCCTTAAAATGTTGAAGAGTGTGATGTTGCGCAGTTGCAGTTGAAGTTGGGACACCTAAAGAAGTTGAAGTCTTTTCAAATTTAAGAACTGAAAGGGTTTGAAGGGTCTGTTGAAGTTTAAGAGCCAAAGTCAGTTGCGTAATCACTGATAGAAATTGAAAATGGAGCCCTAAAGGAAGTCGGAGTGTCAGTTTGTTTGTGAGCGCTGGGAGTATTTGTACAGTTTGAGTAGCACTAAGCGACATAGCAGCAGCGGGTATGTTGTGTTGAGCACATAATGCACACTCTCTGATCCAACTGGACAGTTGTAGCCACAGTACAACGCATGAGGTTGCTATTTGTGGCATAGTTTGTTTTAGTTTGGTCTGGTTTATTTGCTTTTATCCTGCAGTATGCAGAATATTCTAAATAAATTATAAATCTGAAACTGTTTTAATACAACAATAACGTTTGAGCTGGCACTGATCGGCAGTGTGGTCCTGTATCTGCATAGGAAGCGATGTAAACATCTCCATCCTTCCATTTCTGCGGGAATCAAAACAAGCCTGATTGGCTCTCGCCTGGTTGTAGCTCACATTGCATCAGAGGACATTTACATAAAGTTGCTTCTTCCTTAACTTTATGCTGCTGGGTGCCTTGTGCGTATCTTTAGCTCAGCTGGCAGCGGCGGGCTGCAACACCAGGTCCCATTCACATCGAACGGCAGTCTGATCAGCACCAGTTACCACAGTTTAACAAATAGTCCTGTAGCCTCTATGGAGACATGCAGATGGGTTTCGATGTGCCACTTTGTGCTGTCTTTCCTTTTAGAGGACAAATCAGGTGGTCGTATAGGTCTGGAACCAGGATTTTAGTAATGTGACAAGCTGTGGCTGGACAATATGACTTAAAATCTACAGTGTATAATCACAAATTGTCACAATTAGTTTGATGTCTTGGCCACAACTCCTTTGAAAAGGAGATCTGTCCTAGTTACAAAGGTAAATCTAAAATAAATAACAACATTTTTTTCAGTGCTTTTTCATTTCTCTGGCCTCATGATTAATATAACTACTTTTGAGACTGACTGATTGGTTTTTATTTTTGGCTGTTGCCACCGGTTCTCAGTTTTATTATTTGTTTTGACTCAGACGATGTATTTCCTGAAAGTTGAAACATGAATGCACTTGGATCAGGTAAAGAGTCCGTGTTGGACATCACAAGCGTTTAGAGGTGAGGACATTACAATGTCTAAAAGTCTAGTGGGTGCACTGATTCAGAAATATATGCCTGATGTTTTTAATTGATCTGAAAAGATTTCTTTGCTGTCTTTGTTTCCTAAATAAGCAAAAAACCCAATACAGACTCACGATTTCTCACCATTTTTCTCCGTTCATCGCTCTCTTTCATCTCACTCTCATCTCATTAGCCCATTTCGAGTCGCTGACGGGCACCATCCCTTTCGGGAAAACTTTTGTGGGTGGTTTCTTTGGTTTGGGTTCATCTTCGGCGGCTGTAAAATATTTCCGCCAGCTTCATTTTCCAAGTCATGAAGAGCCTCGCTGCATGAGATTATGAGATGTGGGGCTCAACGCAGACAGACGAGCTCCCAGCTGAATCACTCCACATCAAACCCTTCAATCACTCACCATTTACTGGGCTAAGCACAGATGAGAGGGCTCCCTGCTGCTCCACACACACACTTGTATACACACAAACCTGCTGCACGGAAGAGCGAAATTCAGGCTGCCAAAACGCACTTGTACACACAGACAAGCACACACAACCACACACACACACAATTAGATCACACGCCCCGCACACACAAATGAGCAGCCTTTTAAATATGCACCCATGTCTTTGAAAAAAATAAATCAAATGCAAAAGAGAAATATTTATTAGACTGATATTGCTGTTTCTGTGTGAAAGTATAGCCTGTATTAGTGAAAGTGTGCATATGAGTGTGTGTGCGCGTCCCAATGGTGTCACCATAGGGACGAGGTGATTAGTGATATCTATCCGGCAAATCATGTGCAAGCACATCATTACCATGCCTCCCTCTCCCCCTTTCTCTCCCTCCTCTCCTCTCATCTCTCTCTCTCTCTGGGGTGCGTTCGCTCCCAGCGCTCCTTAAGTGTTTTAACGTGTTAATAATCATTAGGCACTGTGCAGTCAAGTGGGAGAGGAACGGTTGGTTGTCTGGTGGTGGTGGTGGTTGCGGGGTGGATTGGTGGGGGGGTAATGATCGGCTGACCTCTGAACTGTGACCCCCGACTCCCCTCCTCCCATCTCTCCCCTCTCTGTGTTGAGTGGCTGGCCTCTCATCTTGGGGGTCCATCAGGGACCTATTAAGGGCTGTCTCACACTCCGCCACCTCACTTAACTCTGCCTTGTCAATATGCTACAGCATGTGTGTGAGGGACAGAGAGACAGAGAGTTTGTGTTTATATTCACCTCCCTGTCTAGGAAGCCAGTCTCCTCTCCCCCACCACCTCTCTCTCTCCCCCCTTCTTCTGTCTATCACACTTATTTTTCGCCTCGTTTTTTTTCTCTCTCTCTCTCTCTCCCTCTGTATTTCTCCGTGGCTCTCCCTCTCTCTTTCTCCCTCTCTCCCTCCCTCCCCTCCCTCCGTCCCTCTCGCTGCGTCTGTCTTTGGAGATGCTAATTCCTAGTCCAGGGAGACTAGATGAAACAGAGCTGAGTTTCTCTCATTAGCTGACACAGATGCCGAGGCGTGTGGACCTGAATAACAACACTCTGGCAGGCTGCTGCCTCCTCTTCCCTTCCACATGCTCTGTTGAAGATCTCACATTCCAGCCATATTCCCTACAAAGCTCAGAGTGTGTGTATCAGTGTGTGTGTATCCGTGTGTGTGTTTGTGTGTGTCAGTCAGTCTGTTTGCTTAGCTGTATTGCAAGTTTTCTTGAAAAGTTGCGTATGCTGTAGTATCATTTTTTAAAGATCTGTGAGATTTCTTTGGGGAGTGCACGAAAGAAGCACCTTGTGTTGCCCAACATCAACAACTATTAGTGTTTTTATTGTGAGATATCAGTACCATTACAGAAAATAATTCTATTAGTATAATTTGGCTTTGGACAGCAGGAAAAACAAACTCAAACACACACAGATGCACACACAGATGAATAAAAACAGAACAGCATAAGTCATATGTTCTTGCTTGGCCTTTTTGCATCTTTAAACTAAATATAACAACCTCCTGGGCAACCAAATATTAGAGTTTCAGTTTTGCTCCTCTTCTTTGTATTTGAAGAATTGTTTCAAAATGTTAACACCAATGTAAAAAAGATAAAGTTTCTTCGTTTTATCTCTGTATGCTCAGAAAGCATATTTACAACAGTTCGTTACACCTGGGACACACTTCACCTGGGACACACTTCACCTAGGACACACTCCACCTGGGACACACTTCACCTGTAACGTTGATATCCATCTACATCAGTTTACAGGTACCTTACCTTCAGTGTCGGTTTACAGGTAGTGTTAGCAGCTGGCAACGACACAAGTTTCTCACTCGAAGCACCTGTTGCGCTGCTTTTCTCTCCCTGTTGATGTTGTCAAGTTGTTTTTGCAGGAACAAAATCACTCACTGTTTTTGTTGTGTGTTTTCTTGATTCGGTTGATGCTTTCGAGCTTTTAGCAAAAGCTGAATAAGATGAAGCAAACCCCCCTGGCGACCACATGTACCCCCACCGTGTGACGCTTTAAGAAAGGTGGTAGAGCAAAATGAAAACTTGTTTACACAAAGTTTTTAGTATGATGTTGTAGGTTAAATAGTCTGTGTGTACATTAAAGAGGGTGATTAAAACAGCACTGATGTGCTTTGGTTTTTTGATGCGTTGCCACTGTAGATGTGTACGTCAGATCATACGTGGCATAAAATCTGCTTGATTTATTAAACAGTAGAAGGTAAGAGGGTTTATTTTATCTGGACAAACAGAGAAAAGCTTTTGGTACCGCCAGTGTCAATGTGGAAACTTTCGCCATCATATTAATCATGAAATGAGTCATTCATTTTTATGAATAATCCAATGTATAGGATACCTAGTCTTAACATATCAGCACTAACAATATCACTGCTCTGCTATCGATGAGGGTTCTACATTTGAGTGTGTCCAAGTTGTTTTATCATTAAAAAAAAAAAGTATGATTAAAATATTTATTTACATACATTTACATATAATGTATATGGATAGATTATACTGTGGGTTAGAGCAGCGGACCCCAAGCTTTGGTTGACCGGTTTCATGTCAGACAATATTTTCAGTATGTCCAGTCTACTTGGCATTTTGCATGACCGACACAAGCACCTTGACATGTGTTTAAAGGCAGACACAAACAGCTCTCAGTCTCTGAAAATATTTTTTATTCACCCTTTCTCTATGACCCATGGACCGGTACCGGTACCGTACGCGACCCGGTAGTTGGGGACTGCTGTGTTAGTAGTTTTAAAAGTTATTTCAGGAGTTTCCAGGTGTGTCTGTCTGCTAATGAACCTGTGAGAAAATCTTTAACTGAGCTGATCCTTCCACAGAGTTATAAATGGTGTGCGAAAAAGTGAGAAGCCTTTAAAAAATTACTTGAAATTTTTTGGAGACTATAATGAAATTAGACATGCAATGACAGCACAAAAATAATGAGAAGCTTCAATTTAAAACAATTATTCTCTACCCGACTGTTCCACCCAAACCCTAATGAAGAACAGGGCATACAGAAAAAACATACAAGCTGTACTCCACATGGAAGACAGAACAAAGAAGACTGAGAAACACAAACAGTGTGTAGAAGCGCCGCGACGGGCAGTAATCCAGCGTTAAACCAGATCCACATGTTGGCCAGATGATGCTTTGTGGCGTTTGAAGCTTCCCTGAGAGTCAGACATGACCTCACCAGCCAATACATGTCATCATCACCATCATGTCCTACCTGATCTCCACCTCTGATAGTCACCTCTCCATGAAGGTCTCCCCTCTCACGCAAACGCTGCTTTACATAATTCAACACTCATTTATGGAGGCCCGGCTCCTACCTCCCTGCATAATGGATCAAAGAATAATCTGGCGCTAGCTGCAAAATTAACTCTATTTTTCTATTTGCACAGACACACACACGCTCTATCGCTCTTTCTCTCTCTCTCTCACACACACACAGACACACACACACACAGGACCCTTTAACTGAGAGATTGGTCTGAAGTGACAGTAATGTAATATTAATAGCCAGGGGGGATGACAGTCTGTCCCTATTGTGTTGATACCCGCAAGCTTGACAGAGCTTTGGTCACACATCCCACTGCTGTACATCTGCTAACACTGGTACAATAAGTCCTCTCTGTCTCCTTCAATCTCTCTCTCTCTTACTCACTCTCTCTCTCCTTGTGTTGTTGGCTCTCAGATTTTAAGATTTGTTGGCATTATCTGCCCAAATAAAAATATGAACGAATGCTTATCGCACTTCGAAATGACCTTATTGAAAAAAAATAAAAAAATAGTTAAAACTGTGTAAATAATATTTGGCCCGTGTATCACTTTGCCAGATTATCATCACAATATTCACCTTTGATCAAATATGCTCTGCTCTATAGCTTGACAGTTTATCAAGTTTTTTATCGTCAACAAATGAAAACAAAAACACCTAAACATGGTATTTATTTTTTTTCTTTGTGCCCTATAGCTCCATTATTGCCCAACTAATACTAAAAACACATGAGTCACATTGTTGCATTACAGGACAAGTTTATTACACAACATACAACACAACTGTTCTGCCACAAATAATCACTAAGGTGCCAAATGTGTATTAATCCTCTGCTAAAAATAGTCCCCAGCAAATACGTTATTAAAAAAAAAAGAAGAAAAAAAAAAAAGACAGTACCCAGCTGTTTTTTAACTACTTTTTAAAACATGAAATTATGTATTTCTGATTCAGATTTACACCTGCGACGAGAGCCAGTGAGTTTCGGGCTGAGAGCCACAGTCAGGCAGGCATATTGTTAGTTGTAGGCTCATCTTTACAGTAATAGAAATATGCAGATTAGGTCACTGAACCTTAAGATAAAACTCGACATGAAGCACATTGGTTCCTGCAGAGCGCTGAACTTTCTACACTTCGTTTATGCCCCACAATCATTGGTTCACCAGCTAACGTCCAATCACATTCATCAATGCAGGTGTACAGCAATGGACATTACAACCTCACACTCGCTGTTAGGGCACAGTCACACATCTTAGCCTGTCAAGATGAACGCACAAGCTCCATCTTTAACTTAAAGTTGAACTTGAAGAAAAGATGCAAATTCACAAATAACCGCACCATTACACGACCGATACACACCGCTCGGTGCAGCAGCTTCAAATTTCACCATATGTGCAGTAAGTTTTTTTAGTCGATTTAACAAAGATTTAAAGTTTGTGTTATGGGTTTATGTAAGGGGGAGGACTTAGTTCTCACAGCAGAAACCTCGTCGCTGCTCGAATTCTTTGAAAGCTCCCTCAAAGAGCGGAGCTTCTTTTCTAACTCAGTCTAACTGTGTTTGGTATGAATGGTCAATTCCCCGGTGTAAGAGTCTAGGACTGAAGTGGAAAACAAACTCATTCAAATGGGAGTGTTACATGTTGTCCTACATTTTGTTTTCATCCTGATCAGGATGAAATTCTGTGTAAAACACTGAGGAGTTGTAGTTTTTTGGTTTCACTTCATAAATCCACTTGAAACTCTTAAACTCACAATACTTTATTGAATTAATATTATTATTCTGTGTCTCAATATTTAATGTCTGGTTTCCTTTCTGAGGATAGAGGATGTCGCGTGCGGGTTTCGAATTGCATGAATAAAATTGAATTGATTTTATATACAATACTCAGATATAATAAAGCTGTCCTTATTATATGATAACTTTAGTAACAGTACAGTGTACATACAGTACCTGCACAGTATAAGTATTTAATGAAGTGAAAGCCTACAGATGAAATGATGTGTCCAGGATTCTGGTTCTTGGCCTCCAGCTATTCAGCGCACAGCCCTGATGTGCGTGGCCTCAGCGTCCTGGCCTGAAGGATAAAGGCTCTTTTCCTGAGGGAGAGGGAGACGGAGAGAGAGAGAGAGAGAGAGACAGCAGCCTTTTGACTTAGCAGTTCTTTGCCTGGGACCGAGAGAGAGAGTGAGACAGAAGGGAGAAAGATGGAGTCTGTCCGGCTTCAATCAGACGAGTACAAGTCAAAATCCCCATCTGAGACACAGATGCAGACGAGTGGAGATGGGATGGACGGGAGGGGGGAAGGTGGGGTTGGGTTTGGGTTGGGTGGAGGGGGGGTGAAGAGAGGACGAGGAGAAGAGAGGGAGAGCAGCGGGGGAAGTCATTATCACTTCCCAACCTCACTCGCCGTCTAATGTATTCAAGGGGAAACAGTTAGATTTGGTCCCTTTGGCAGCCAACCGTAAACAAATCGATTTGAATGGGAGAGATATAAAGAGCTGTTTATAGTGCCCCCGCATCTCTGAGTGTGTGTGTGCGTGTGTATTGTGAATATACATTTGTGTGACACAGTATGGAAATGCCATTATGCACGCTCACTGTTTGGCTTTAGCTTCTGCTGCAGCTTTGAACTGTATATTTCATGAAGAATAACTGATGCAGCACCTACATTCCCGCCCATGTTTGTGTGTGTCTGTGTGTGTGAGTGTGTGTGTGTGCAAATTTGTGCACAACCCCATGTGTTTTTTCTTCTGTTTTTTTTTTTCTTTTTTTCTACAGCACTGGTGGTGGTCTGCTGTCTGCTGTGGCCTCTTGTTTGAGCTACAGTGAGCCAACGTCTGGTTTAATCGAAAGTTCGAAGAGTCCCTGCTCTGCTCCCAGATCCGGACTGAGGGGGATTATTGTAATGACTTAAGGGGACGTTTGGGTTTGTGTGTGTGTGTGTGTGTGAGTGTGTGTGTGTGGGCAGGGGTGTTGTCCCTTGTTGAGTGAAGGTTCAACAGCCTCAAACCCACTAAGGTAGAAGGAGCTTTACCAGCCAAACATCCGCACAGGGCGCCGCTTGTCCCGATTTGATTTCGGACATATTTGGGGATCCATCAGAAAACTGATGAAAGGAAAATATAGAGCTAATCCTTGTTAAAATTGAGGGGCTTGCAGTACACACACACCCACAGGCATGCAGGCGTACACACACACACACACATATACATATACAGACACACACCCTGTAGGACATGTGTAACCTAAGTCTGTTGTGATTCCTTTCCTGGTGAGGCCTGGAGGAGTCTAGGAGAGGTTAAAGAAACACTGCACAGTGTGAAAACACACTCGTGAGGTGTGCGGCCTGAAATCTGACACGTACACACACACACACACACAAGGCTTTGATTAATTGCGTCTGCCTGTGTTTGCCAGTGTAACAGTATTCATTCAGGTTAGGGAACCTCTCTTAATAAAAGGTCAGTGGATAAACAGCTCGGTGAGGCAGCCATTTTGGGGATTAATCCTCGGGTTGGCCTCAGTTACCTCTGAGACGCTGAGGTTCAGAGGTGAGGGTTGTGAACTGTTACAAGAGAAACAGAAAATGGCTGCACACATTTACTGACTAATGAACAGAGCAGCAGTTTTTAAACTGGGATTTAGGGATAAAGGAGGAGTGAGCGGTGAGTCAGGAAAATGAGGATTTGTTTTCAATCTTTCTAATTGTATAGATTTAAAATAATGCCATGAGGAAAACAGAAATGTTTGAATCACAAAATCACCAATAGTAAAATTATAAAAATTGAAAAATGTATTGCCAACAAATTCCATTACAAACAATAAATGTCAGCGTATCCAAAATCTGACATATCTTATCTTCTGTGCCACATTCGTCGTCCAAAAACACAAATTAAAAACACATCAATGAGCCCACCCCACATACACTGCCCTGCTGCCATAAATACTCACTATGTGTATTCACCCCCAGCTGAAAATAGTTCCAAACCACAAACAAATTAAAGTACATATTTGTGACTTGATATTTACGTCTTCAGTCGGAATGAATGATGGTCTTGGCGCTGTGCGTCAGACAACATCGAGGACAGACTCATGTGTTGTTGGTTTAGATCTGTTGGACCCCTGCTGTTCGGTAATGATTTTAATGAAACTGTATTTTACTGACGCACATTACAAGAAAAATGTGCACATTTCAGTAGCGATGTGTGGTTCTCTGCTTAGAAAAGCTTTAATTTGTGTCGATTCAACTGCTCATTTAAAGCTGTAATAGCTGCTGCATATGATATGATAACGACATAGGTAATAATGGCCTCTCGTCAGCCACTCCAGCAGGTGTGTGTGTGTGTGTGTGTGTGTGACCTGCTTCTAAGAAGTCTCTCTCACACACACACACACACACACACCAGGATGGCTGACGCAAATGTTACTCCTCAATTATTCAGCCGCTTTAAATGGCAATCTGCACGAAGGCAGCACTGGAGGAGGACAACGCCAGCACAACACCACACTGTATATATCATATAGGAATACACGCATATACTGTACAAACTGTATTTAAACATAGTTTTTTTATATAATTTGACTTTCACCGTGGGATCAAAACAATCAAAGCTCAGCCACAAACAACGCGCAGCAGCACATATTTAAACTGTGACAGTAACACTGATGTGCTGTGTCATTAGATTGTCACTTTGTGATTTAAGGAAGCATATTGAACACATTTAGGAAGACACCAGCATCAGCAGATTTCCTGTGTGGACAGCAGTCATCGCCGGGCGCCTCCACTCTCACATGTTACTGATTCAGAAAGCAATAGGAGAGCGTTTCATATTCCTACCGTATGCAGTCTTTTGTTCAACACCACATGTTTATTTAGGACGATAAACAATCAAACCCAGCGATGCTGAGGCATCAACAGATGAATAGTGATGAGGTCGGGGTAAATATTAGCCGTGTGCTGATATGCAGAGATGATAAATGTGGAGAATACAGACACACACACACACACACACACACACACACATTTTCACTCGGCGCACTGTAGCTGGGATCAGTTTGTGGCTCCGCTGTAGGCCAGCACAGCTTGGAAACTGTGGCGACACTGTCAGCAATGTTTTGGGAACGCTGAAATGTTGAATTTTGTGCTCCTGAATGTGCTTCTTTAATCTTTTCATTAGCAGTCTCACCTTTAAATACAGTATTTCCACTGTTTGACATTTTATGTGCTGTTGTCGTGATGAGATTCGGCTTCATTTTGAGTAGAAAAAAAATCATTCAAATCTTTTTTTTTTTCCACTGGCAGCATCACTTTGTTACTACTATACTATGATTTGGTTGGTTGGTTAATGATGAATTATTTGTTAATTCTTTATATTCATAAAGAAGAGCATTAAAGCATTTGATTGTCAATATTTATGAAGATGTAAATCAGTTTCTGTAAAGGGGGATTTATAGATGTATGAATTAATTAAACTGAAGAAAAAAAGCTTATTAATTTAATATAAATGAACTGGGTACTGTGGTTTCTAGCAAACCGGAGGTAATAGTGTGTTATTTTCCAGCTGTGGATGAATACACACATGGTGCTCCAGTGAGTATTTACACAACAGGATGTTGGATTGTTTCAAAATGAGCGACAGCATCCGTGTTCATGGTCATGAACGAACGTGGCACCCTGTGTAACTCTCACTCACTAATAGCACAGATGAATACGAGGCCATACTTGTTTGCAGGATGTGGCTTTTACATTGGATTTGTTACCAACAAGACAAATCCAGAATATTACCAAACATATCCTTTGCTTAAATAATTGAATAAAACATATTAGAAGGTGGAAGCAGTGAAACCGTACATGATGAGAGGATTTTAAGGAGCAAAGCTCCAGGTCTGCTGTGGTAAAGGTGAAGGGTTGCAGTCTGGGTGGGTGCTGCAGCACCTGGTTAACCGGCCTACCATCCTTCTCTTTGTATTTTATACAGCGGTGATGGGATAATCCTCCCACTTCTACACGATAAAGATGTCTCTATCCTCTGGCCCTTATCACACACACACACATACATACACACAGACACACACAGGGACATCTAAGGCACAGTCTCTGTATTTGAGGTACCAATCTCATAGGAGCAGCTGTAGCCTACAGCCTATATGGAGATGGAGAGGACCCAGTCACCCTGACCCCATCACCCCGCACACACTGCACAGTTCTCGCAGAACAAGAGGCGAAGGCTGGGGGAGGGCTTCAGTTCACTGGTGCTACTTCAAAGAGCTCGCTATAGAGACTTAGAGAGCATTATCTGATCTAGGTGTCTGCACACAGAGATGGTGAAACAGCTCTGTCCACTGAGTAGGAGGTGAGAATAAAATAGATGGTTGTTGAGCTCATTTAACGTGTGTTGGTTCCTTTAAATGCAAGCCTCCGCAACATTTGTTTGAACTGTTCCATATGAAATATTTTAAAATATCAATCCTTGAATTGAATCGCTGCCAAATTTGATATCAATAGGCTGAAATTTATTCAGACACCCTGGAATAATTAAAGAAATAAGGGCTTGATTTATACTTGATTACTCATCTGCTTTTCAAAATAAAGACCGCATTTCCCATGAACCCTCTAATTTGCAGTAGAACAGAAGATGTATCAACTTGTGCCACCTCCTCCTCTGTGGCGTTTGTTTTCTCATTGGCTTAACAGAGGAAGGACTGTGTAAGTGTTTTCTCATCTATCATCTGCAGCTCAGAGAAACTGAAATTTGCACCTAAAGCACAACACCATCTTCCCGGTAATATTTGTAAAAAAATGTTTTCTTTTGATGACACAAATTGTAACATTTCATGTAGAGGCTACTGGTCTTCTTAACAAGCTTTCATATTTCTGATTTCTGAAAATTATACAATTCACTGTGATGAGCTCTTGCTACAACGCTACATGTAGCAGCTGCAAGCCACCCAAAAGAGTGATTTCTGTTTCTGAAATTGAACACCACGTTTCTCATAAATACTTTTTTCACTGGTTTTTGTGGTAAAAACAGAAAATGTTTGCTCATTTTGCAGAAAAAGTTCAATATCTTCCCAATTTGTAGTAATGTTCACACAAAGTATTATTTTCTTATTGTTCTGCAGATTGGGACACAAATGACACAATGTAAGATGTCATATAAAGCTTACAACTCTTCTCAGTGTAGAACTGTTTTTGTTTTTAATGTTTTTTTAATGTTTTTTCTCATTATTATGGTGATTAACACCAATAAAATGAACACAAAGAAATTCTTGATACAGTACAAGCACATGCACTTTGATTTAACAAAAAGTAAATAAGCTATACCCATAAAAAAGAGACTGAAACCCACCATTGTTGAACTGAGTGTATTCAATTAGTACCCAATAATGCAATTAAAAGTTGCCCTGGCACTCCAGTTCAGATTTCAGTTCATTGTTGGTGGATCCTGTCGCGGCGATGCGATGAAGAGAAGCTGATGTTAGCAGCAGGTGCTGGGCAGATCATGTACCTGCGCAGAGCTCCAGCTAGTGTGTATCACAGCAGAGCAGTGACTGTTGATTATAAGGCTCTGCAGTAGGGATGCTCATTAATCACCTCGCTACTGATAATCTCATTTAGTGCCGCCAAATTACCTCAGGCTATCGCATGTGTGCGCATCTTGTGTGTGTGTGTGTGAGAGAGAGTGTGCAAACATTCACCCCTAATTATGGCCCATTACTCGCAGTCAACCTCCCATACTCATCTCTTATTCTTATTCTCATCAGCAGCACATCATGCATACACACACACACGCACACACACACGCACACACACAGAATATTATTGATCTACAGATAATAGTCTGCCTCCACAGCTGAGGAGGATGCTTGAGTTTTAATGACTCTATAATTACTAACATAAACAGCAGTGGAAATGGTCCCTGGATGATGCTTAGTTGTCCTCAGATGTTGGTGTCTGCTGCCACCTACCTGTCACAGAGAGAAATGACTGAAAGAAGAAGTCATTTGCTCCTTCGGCCTGCAGAGGGCAGCGCTTGGAGCCAAAATGTGGCAGTGGTGGAAGATGTACATGGATCCTTTAATTTAGCGAAAGTAGCAGTCCTACAGTGTATGAATAGTCTGTTAAAAGTATATCAATTGTATATACTTAAAGTCTGTCTCTGCAGATCAAGATGGAGCTCATTTTAACTGCTTTCTACACTGTTTGGTAATTTAATCTATGATAACGCCTCTTATTTTACACTTTAGTCGTGTCGTTTGGTTTGTAAAATCTAATCTGTAAAGTAACTAGAAGTCAAATAACTAAATATTTCCAACTGAAACTGCTGTGTGTTAAAAGTAGCATAAACTAGTAATACTTTAGTTAAGAATTGTACTTAAAGGACCAGTAGTAGTAGGATTTAGTGACATCTAGTGGTGTAGTTGCTGATTACAACACGAGTCAGCATTTAGTTTGTGTGTTAGAAATAAAAATGGACTCTGGAGAACCCGCTGAGTCTGCAAATACAAAAGACTCTAAATGTTACACACTGGATCTTTGAATACAATACTTGAGTAAAAGTATTTAGTTACTTCTAATCAGTGAAATGTGGTTTGCAGGAAATACAACGACTCAGATGAGGATAAGTGGTTACAGAAAATGGAGGGAATTATGTAATTAGGTGTCTGATTAACTTGTGTTTTCATCATGTCAGTGTTCTCTTTTACTTTTAAGGTAAGTTCATGTTTATTCTGCATATATTTTGTTTCTTCTCTTTCTCATTTTTTTATCTTTACTATGTGCAAATGTACATAAAAATTCAAAAGGCCCTGGATCACAGTCTTATCGGAACGCTCCCTTTCAATTCCCCAACCAATCTCAAGTCTCACCTTCATTATAATTCTCATTCTGTGTCGTCTGTTGAATATCATTACCGACTTCAAAGAAGGAAAGAGGGGAGGACTTTAATCAGAAAGTTCCAGCGATACAGTGAGACTCTGGTAACCCCAGGGTAGTTTAGTGCAGCTGATTCCATCCGAATAAATATGGAGTTTAAGTTCTGTACATGTGGGAAGACCTGTGATAAGTCGGTGTAAGTTTCGGTGTAACCAAAGTGTCTGAGTTTGTGTTGCACTTCACAAGTTAAACTTGCATGGACAGGATTTGTAGTTTGATAGGAAGTCTTTATACCTACGAACCACTGCTTAATATTTGTTGTGAAAAACGAGAATAAAACTGAATTCTACACATCAAACCCATCTCCTCTATGTGCAAGCTTCTAAATGTGACCACCTGGGGGCAATCATGTTACATCCAGTAAGTTTAATGCCTCATACAGTATTTCAAGGCCAGGGAAGGACTAAGTAAGAGTACTTCTTGCATTTTCAGGCAGATTTCAAGAGATGGAAAAATGATTAGGCTTCTTAATTAAGGGCATTCAAGCCTGACCCACAAACCAAGTGTGTAGGTGGCCTGAGAATAGAAACAGATCCAACATGAGTGTTCTCCCCAGTGCTGTGCATCATTAGTCGAAGAGCGGCATCTAAAAACAAGGTGACCTGACATTTAATAAAATGCAGTGAATAATCAGGAAAAGCGCACTCTGATAAGGAAGTTTGGTATTTATTTTAGTTGCAGAGGATGGCTGGTTCAAGGCCTGAAAACATTATGGGAGTTTGACATTGGCTGTAGAAGGGAAGAAGTGGACTTGGAGGAGTTAAAGGAAAGAGGGAATAAAGGCAAAACAGAGTGATAAGGTGACAAGTTGTCCTTGCATGGTGAACTGTGTCTGCAGCTTGCGTCCATCCCCTTGGCGACTCAAGCACAGACCTGAAAAAAAAAACGCAACAGGGCATCGTCCTGCCTCCCCTCTCGCTTTTTTCTTAGCTGTTCTTGCATGTTACGTCCCTCCCCCCTCTTATCTATTTTCACGCTTTACTCTCCAAACACGCACTCACCCTCCTTCCTCCCTAATCAGCCAGGATAAAAACCTCCCACAACCTCCCTCTCTCTCTCTCTCTCTCTCTCTCTCTCTCTCTCTCTCTATCTCTCTCTCTCTCTCTCTCTCTCTAAGAACACTGCAATTCATCTCATCCATGCTTTCCTCTCACCCTCCTCTTGAGGAAATGTGACCTCGGGGGCTTCATGAATGATCTCATTTCTGCTATGCAAACAACACCATGTACACTGGGACACGGACGCAGCTTTGAAAGAGACTACCTCTGTGTGTGTGTGTGCACAAATGTGTGTGTGTTTGCACAAATGTGTGTGTGTGTGCATAATGGAGTGACAAATTGGCTATTTTGTTCTAATAATAACATATCGCTGTGATTTTCCACACCCATCTGAATGATTACCATGCCAACATTTTGCCTGGCATCCACACAACTTCCTTTGGCTAACCTTTAATTAAGCAGAAAAGAAGTACAAACACAACAACAACATGTAAAAATCAATCTCAGCGTAAGTGAGTTTGAATAAAGACATTAAGTCTGATCCTTAGTGAAGTGTTGCGAATGCTTGATCTCTAGATTAACAACTGCTTCATTAAAAATATTCAACACAGACTCACACAGAGCAGAAATCTGCCGCTGCAGTGCTCTTGCTGGGTTGAAACTTTCAAGCATGTTGCAATTTCCACCACACCCCAATCAGTGATGTCACGGCGGGGGGGTTTCCATCAGCTGTCAAACACAAAACACCTGCTGGGACAACACTGATTGGAGTGAGGCCCGAAGCACAACATGCTCTAAAGTTTCAATCCATAGAAAGTAGGGCGGCAGCAGTTTTATATGTATGTGTTGAAGTGTTGATCTACCCTTTAGAGCTGAAATAATCAAGAGTTTTGACTTTACAGCTCAACATTTTAGCATCTTTCAGCCAATTGTTTTGTTTTAACAGCATGCAACTTTACATAAATCACTGTCAAACCTATTTCTAGCAAGAGCTTTTAGCAAAACAGCTCTGAAAACCTACTATACATGGCCAGCACCACACAGCAGACAAAGTCAGTGACTAGCTAGTGAACATAGTAAAGCATGGAGCATGGTAAATTTGCTAAAAGAAAAGGAAAGAAAATATTTGACATTCGTTAGGTCGCCACAAACAAAACTAAGGTTGCTCCATGTCTACTCGATGTGTTCTTTTGCAATGTTTGCGAACATGTTAGCCCTATCAACTTTGAATGAGCATAATATGTCAAATATCTGTGTGGCATTCAGCTTGTACTGCCCTCTAGTGGCCAAAAAAACAAAGATTAAGCTTTAATTGCATGTTAAGTGTGAGTTAGCCTCTTTTTGATGAAATTGAAGAGTCAAAAATATAAATCATCTTAACATCTATTTGCAAAAATGATGATGACAAGTTGAAAATGGAAGTTAAGTTTTACTTCATGGGGAAAGAAACAACAAATCTGTATTTTAGAAAAATATATTAGTCTTTGGTGATTACAAAAGCACACTGGAATATTGTTAGTAGGTGAGTTTTGTAGTTAAATCCTTTAAAATTTATAATGTGGGAGGTTAATAGGAAACCCAAGGATCAGCAAATTTGGCAAAATTACTAACTCAGCTGGCAAACGTAACAAGTGAGTGTGTTTAACTGAGGAAGTATTTTTAGCCAGCTCGCCTGCTTCACAGCAGTACATGAATATAAAACGCTTTTGTTCTAATTATCTTCGTGGACATCGATCCAAGCCATACAAATTGCTATCATTTCCTTTGGAGCCATTGCTAATGCATCTAATCTGTTATGATACGGGAATGACAGAAGGAGAATGAGAGGGCAATAGGGAGTGCGTGTCTAAATTAGGCCTTTATTTTTGTCAGTTACACTTGCTTGAGTTAATGTTTTCATGCTACAGTATGTGGTGGGCGAGAGTACAACGAATGGGTGAACACCTAATGGGACGCTGAGACCCCAGTTCATCCAGCGGCTTTATGCGTATTGGCTACGTGACTCTTATGCCCTTGTGCTTACCGGGAATAAATTGCCCTGCAATGTATTGTAGTCCACAGAGAGCAGAGTAACATTCATTATGTACTCGCCGCAGGGTAAGTCATCAAGGTTGGAGGACCAGGGCTCAGGTTTGAAACAAGAACTGCAGAAGAAGAGATTTACATGCACAGTGTACAGCAGAGGAAGTGTTCACCTCTTTTCACCCAGCGTTCAAGGCTCCACTTTCTCCTCCCATTTGTGTCCCATCCCCTCTCCTCAAGCCTGGTGTTTATCTTCACTCTTCGAGCAGTCCCTTTCATCTTGTCTTCCACGCCGCCTCCTCCTACCTCTTCCCCCTTCAAACTCTCCTCCTCTGGTTTCTCTTCCCAGACAGACCAGAGACACAGAGAGAGAGAAAGATCCCCCAGACGCATTAGATCAATGGCAATGATAGGAGCCTCCGAGAGTCAGGAAAGGAAATTACACGGCTGTGTTCACCGCCAGCAGATTTCTTATTTCTAAAAGCCTCTCACTCCAGCCTCTCATCTTGATTTCTGGAGCTTTGATAAGTTCCACTGATGCCGGCTTAAAAAGAGAGGCTGGTTGGCAGCATGATGGCATCTCTCTCTCATTCTCCCCTCTCCTTTGTGAACAATATCCACTTAATAAAGCTTTAACTCCTGTCCTCAGCTGACTATTATGAAGGCTGAATATGAGTTGATGTTCTGTAAAGCAGCCATGATAATACTTGGAATGAATGGGACAGCATTTGTTTCATGCAGAAGCAACCCTACTGTCCCCGCCATGCCCTTGTGTGACCTCTGGACAGGATGTGTGTATGTCGGGGAGTGGTGCGTGCAGGGGGTGGGTAGGCATTCAAGAGCTGGATGAGTGACAGAAGAGAGCATCTGTCAGGGAAACACAACTCATACATTATTCACTAAATGGAGGCATAATACAGGCAGGAGGCATGTGCATATATACTATGTGTGTGTGTGTGCTGGCCAGCTTATGTTTGTGTTTTTCCTGACTCATGTTCAACTGAAATGTGAGCTAGAGACCAATGAATGAGGTGACATGAAAACAAAAGAGGAACAATCGCCACTCCTAACAAGAGTATGATCTAATGCCAAGACCCAGAAGACAAGAAAAAGAGGTAAGGCTTCACTTGTGTCTGCTGCTTATATATATTGGGGGTGCTTTTATCCCACTTACCATTGGAAAATAAGAAATTAAATATTCAGTATGAAATGTTTGTTCGAATTAAAAATTCATTTATAAGAACAACAAGCCCTGTAGTCCAGCAAAGGGGCCTTGCCTGATCTTGTGGGACCCATACATGCCTTAATAAGGTACAGTGTAAAAAAATTTTAACGTTCTAATAATATGTAAAAGGATATTAGTACTGTTGATTTTATGTTTGAGAAAAGAAACATTTCGTTATATAATTGACATGAAAATACCATATAAATGCTGTATCAATAAAGGTTTTGCCATTAAATATTACAGTGTTTTTACTGCTGTTGTTTTCTGCCAATGTAAAATTGAAGGAAAAAATAAAGCTGAACAGATCTTTACGATACAAAACCATCTGAAAAGTGAAGTTCAGTTAAATTAGGCATTTTGATAGCAGCGATGGCAAATCGTAGATAAGTCAGTTAGCATGTTGCTCAAGTAAGGCAGGAGTAGTAGTAAAGTATTACTCTACTTGGGTTGCATTCAAATTAATTACCATGATAAGATAATAATAACAATTGATTAAACCCAATAGTCAAAGAATTGGACCCATTGGACGGAAAGCTCATTTCTAAGTCTTAAGCCAAAGCATCTAATACATACACCGGCCAGTGTTTACTTTTTACGCCTATGTGAGACTAAGCATGACACCGACACGTGAAGTTAGTGAAAATAATCGTGCAACTTTCAAAACAAGTATAAGAATCTGGTGATGTTTGGCAGCTTTTGGCAGTTGTTGGTTAGGTTTAGGAAAGGCTCATGGTCAGAATGATCGGCTTTTATGGTTCAGCACCATGGACAGGGACAGCAGTCATTGAGCTCTTTGAGAGGAATGGAGCTTCAGTGCAATCAGCATTTGTTTTTTAGGATAACAGGCTGTCAGACAAATGGACTTTTGGCCCACTGGGATTATTTTGTGGACTATTTGGTTTTGAAAAATGGCATGGCACCAGAAAAACGTTCAAAATGTATGAAATATATATTTCACATAAATAACAACCTTGATTTTTTTTCTTTCTAGTTTTTATTTGTATAACCAAGAAAAAAAAATCTCATTGTATAATTGTATGTACAAAAATTGTGCTCTGTAAACTCATCATTAGTCTAGAAAAAAGAACACATATCCATTCTAATTTGTATCTTGTAAGATGTGTAAATGTTTTCAAGTTGCAGAAGCAGTTTGGTGCTAGCTCAAAGTCTATTTGCCACTTCAGTGGATTCTGATGCTAACAGGTATGGACGGGCGATGCATCCATGCAGTCTTTAACCGTCTGTCCGCTCCCTTTCTTCTATTCCCCAGAGATAGGCACGCAGCCCCTTCCTCAGCATTCCTCAGACATCATGTGGGGGGTCGTGGTGACATTGTCACACCGACCCTTGACCCCATCCTGTCACTGAACACATTTCCCTTCTTCAATCTTGCATAGCTGTTGGCTCCATCCCCCACATCCCTCCCCTTCAACCCATCAGTTACTGCCTCTGAAGCTCCACATTTGGGTGTCCAGATAAGCCAATTTATTGAAAAAATGTATCATGAACTCATATTTACGAATTTACATATTTAAAATCTTAAGTTTTTAATATTTCTGAATTTGCAAGTGTAGCTCACTGTTATCCTGTTATGCCTCTACATAACTGTATAGCATTTCAAAATTACTTTCCTGGTGCTTATATGATATGATACGTGTTATTTTTCCATGTCTCTAGTCAGAAAAGAGAATTTCCTCTCTCTTTCTCTTTTCCCTCTCTGGGGGTAAGACAGGAATAAAAGAAAAGGGATAACATAACAGTGTGAGGCTTTCCTGGTGGTAGGGAAGGATCAGACTGCTGACATCTCTTCCCCAGACAGACAGAAAACTACACGCTGCTATCATACGTCGGTCCTTTTTTCATCTGTGCTGCTTTGCGGACAGAAGAGCACCTCCAATTTTCTGCTTGAAATCCATTAGCTGAAGACCGTGTCACATATATTGTAGATATACACACCTGCAGCTGCCTTTACATGGAACAATTTCAGTTGTCCTGAATGTAATAGATCCACAAATTCAGTGCTTTCTGTAGGCTAGAAAATAATCTGTGTGAATTACACGTCTGCTGTGTGTGAGTGATGGAAAGAAGTGACTCTGATTGGATTTTTTAGATATGTTTTTAACTTGAATTATAGACATAGTTACCAATAAATAGATAACATTGTAAAAATCTATGAAGATTACAAATCTATAAATCTGTGACTGCCCAGTTCTATTGGAGATGGAAGATTAAACAAGTAAGAAGACGATTGGTCAGCGTCTGACCACGAGACACCTCATTGATTCCTCTTTGGTTGATGGAATTAAAATTAGATTCATCAGCTCCAATACAATTTCTAAGATACTGATTATTAACTGATTATCTTTCATTAGGTTAGCAGGTCTGTGGGGTGACTCCCATGTGTTTACAATAATCGTGTTTTCTGGGGGGTTTTGCCACTAGTAATCAAATGATCTGTTGCTACTGGGTTTCATAATCAGTTCTTGCCAGTCCATTACACCAGAAGGCTGCTGAGTGGCAGGGAGCAGAAGCTTGTGTCAGTCAGTTTGGGATGACTGAAGACATTACAGAGATTTCCATGATGGAAAAAAAAAAAGGCTTCCATATTCCCTGATGTCGTTTTGGTGCGGGCTTAGCCAGCGTCATTCGGTGGGGGCTAAGCTGTTAATTGAATTTGATGGCACATCTGCTGCCTTATGAAATGACATGAGATGCCACGGCCTATTTCCTCGTGCCCTCATATCTGTGCCGCGTCTCGTTTGTCCTCCTCTTTATTCTCTCTGTGTTATCTATCACTCTGTCAAGACGTGGAAACATATGATATGATGGATTACGAAACAGAAAATCACACAGACCAATTTGACCCAGACATGCACCGTGGGTCATTTACAGCTGGTTATAGAAAAGATGTGATGTTAAACACCTCCTGGCAGCCATACTAGACGTTCCCTTGGCTGACAGTGAACAGCTGCTTGCATTTTCAATTTCGCAAAGACATGGAATCGCTGCATCTTCATCTGGCCATTGAATCTAGTGAATACTGAAGCGTTTGGACGCAGCCATATGTGTGTTTTGTGGCTTGTTAGGTGTATTTGGCCAGCTACCATCACTGTTAAAGCTGAGGGAAGCATTAGCTAGTAACCCTATTCTAAGCTGCTGAGCTTGTGTTTGTTTGCAAACTACATGTATACTGGTGAATGCATCTATACAATACACAGACAACACAGATCATTTTATCTCATTATTTGCAACATGGCTTTACACGGCCATGATGACTAAGAGGAGGAATGGCTCCACAGAAAATTGGTTGCTGTTAAGGTTATTTCCATCCATCATTCTCTGTAACTGCTTATCGTTATGGGGGTTGCAGGCGGGCTGAAGCATATCCCAGCTGGCATTGTTTTTCAAGGGTTTAAACCAGGAACCTTCTTGCACAAGGTTGTCCTGTACATAGCATAATTGAATATGGGAAGAAGAAAAAAAAAAGAAGAAAATGTATGTGGTTTTTAAAATCTAAAAATTCACTTACCAGTGATATTATAGATAATATTTATGTCAGTTGTTCCAGCTCTTAGCAGAAATCAGACTCCCCAAACCTTTTATCCAAAAAAAAAATGATACTGTAAATCAATATGCTATTAGGCTTTTAGTAAAAAAATCATATCACCCTAGGGTTGTTGCCCCACACTGATGTAACAAAAATGAAGATGTGATTTTCCTCAGTAGTGTCAGTCTGCAAATCTTTTGATTTCAGTTGTATCCGTGCTCTTTCAGAAGCTTTTTTCAATGATGGCAGATATAAAATTTAATGAGTTATGTGTCACACTGAGAACTTTCATTCAAATATTTTTTGAAAGTGAACAACAAAGAAGCTGTGTGCAGTTTTTAGCAACACTGACATTGGTATCAGCCTTCAAAAAAAACATGTGTGATGAGGGATTGCAGCCTTTCCGTCTGTTTGGAAGGAACGATATAAGGGAGGTCATACACACTGACACAGTGGGGAAAAAAACGAAGATAGAGGGGAAGAGATGAATGAGGCCGAGAGATCAAGATGAAGAGCGAGCAGGAGAGAGAGAGAAAGATGCAGAGAGATGTGGGCGCTTTGCCGTGGTTTAGCGAGTATTGATCTGGTGTCAGGTGCTCGAAGATGGATCATGAACCCTCCTTCTGTCTTCTCCTCCTCCACCTTCCCCCATGTCTAGGCCGCCTCCCCCCTACCATCGTCATTCGCCCATTCATTTCAGTGCTCTTTACGCAGCCCTGGCTGTCAGCAGGCCTCGGGGAGGTAAAGAGTCTCATTCCTTGCCTCCTTTGTCTCCCTCCTTCTCTCCTCAAGTCCCTAAACATGCCTCCATCTCTGTCTCTTTAGATAACGCCACATCTATCCATCCCTCCAGGGACTTCTGTCCCACCCTGCTGGCTCCATCCTGGCCTCATCTCTACCTTTTTTGTCATTTTCTTCCACGTCTGTCTGATGTCCAGATGAAAAAAAACAGCCAAGTATCAAATATCAGGCCCCTTATATGTTACTTGATGGTTGCCTTGGTAACTATAAGCATCTAGAGTAAAGTATATTTTCTTTCTATTTTTTGTTCGCAACACTGCCTCATTGTGGACAAATTCCCATCTACTTCTGTGTTTTTCCCTCCCTATTTTGTTATCTGTGTCTCTCTCCTGCAGCCTCTGGTTCATCATTCACTGACACTTACAGTAAAGAACTAATGACTCAATTATGTCTTCCCATCTTCCTCCTGTCTCTCTCACCCCGTCTCATTTTCTCTGGACATGAAGCAGCACATGACCCAGGTCATGCAGCCGGGGATTGCCCCCATTATTGACCGACCGATGGATGAGGAATATCCTCCGAGGATGCTAAGTGACTGCAACCCTACCAGTCCCAGCAACCCCCTGCTGCATTCGCACGGTTAAGGTTACGACTGGAAGAAAGGGTGAGACATGGGCAGAGAGAAAGTCAGACAAATTAAATAGATACAATCTTGGTGGACACAAAGATGAAAGAAGCACTGATGTGGGTTTTTACTAATTATAGACATTCGGAATATTCTTTCAGTCACAGCTTTATATAATTTGTATCAGGCCAATCACAGATATTCACACACAATTGATCATTCACTAAGCCCCCTTAGTTACTGTTGCTATTGTCGAGCTTCATTCTCTAGCAACATATAATTTACAATAACAGTGGCAGATTTGAAATTATTACAAATTTTTTGAAACAATGAGCCCTTTCAGAGAGACCACGAGAGCTAACGAATTTGTTTGTCTAATGTAACATATCTCTAATAACGAGTTTGTCTGGTGTCGCTGGAGTATAAAATATGTTTGAAATATAGTTAGCCAGACATGCTGATGTTTGCAGCTTAAAATAAAGATACACTTGTGTCGTTGGCTTTGGAAAATGAAAAATGACACCACCCTCCAAACATCACTCTTACTAGAGTCTCTTCATCATGTGGAGAAATCCAAAGCTTGACAATCCTGCAGTTGGTGTGGGAGGGGTGGAACAAACGATCAATTCATATGCACACCCATACACATACAAACACTGAATAAAAAAAGCATAATCCCTGCTAGCAGTAATCCTAGAGGAGTGCTGATATGAAATGATGTTCACAGCGTACCTGTAACCTTCAAGAGATCTGCAAAGTCAGAGTGACTAAGAAAGAAAGAAAGAAAGAAAGAAAGAAAGAAAGAAAGAACGAACACACACACATACTGTAAATGCACACACACACACACACACACACACACACACACACAAACAGGTAATCAGCAAAGTTAAAGCGCAGGCCATAAGCATCCTGCAGTGGACTGAAAGCGCAGAGGAGGCCGGCTCAGCTCCAGATGACATGGGGAGATAAATGGAGAGAACTAAAAAAGGAAAGGGAAGATGTGAGTCTCTGCAGTTCTGCCTACACAACAGACTGCTCTGCATGGCTGCATGTATAACAGGACAAACAGGAGAGAAGAGAGGAGGAAGAAGAGGAAGAGATAAGGTGCTGCGTCTCGTAATGTTTTGCAAACTCTGTGTACACACACATGAGGTCAGTATCTGTGTGTACGTTTGTTTAAGCTGTAAATGGGGACATCTCATCCGTATACACACCTACCTTGCGAGGACATACCGTATTTGTGAGGACCTTGTTTTCAGCATCACTTAATCTGTCTCCGCCAAAAAAAAAAAATACTAGGTAATACTCTTATTTAGATTATTTTAAAACTTAATTGGTAAAAACACAAACAAAAACCATGCGTTAACTGGAACTGTTGAAATGTTTGGTGTTCGTCCATGCATGTTTTTGCTGTGTTTGTCAGTGATCATTGCAGCCATGCATATGCACACACAGGTGGTTGTGTTTGTGCATATGTTAGTGTTTGTGTGCATGTTGTCATAAAGAACCTATGCAGTATATGGACAGCAAGACTTAATTGGACTCCCTGGGGTTAACATGATGAGAGTCAACAAGTGTAAGTCCCTCAAAGACGTCGGTGTACACACATGGATTCAGTTTTAGGCAATATGACGCACATTGGCAGAGACACGTGTACTGTGTGAGCACATGGTGTCACATCTTTCATATGCTCATAAGTTATGTGTCACATGTTATACAACACTTCTTTGGCAGGCCTCAGATGACAAGCGTGTTTGTATCGACATTTGCATGATTTCATAATGCATTTTATGCACTTGTTTACTATCTTTCCTGCTTCATAATGCATTTTATGCACTTGTTTACTATCTTTCCTGCTTATTGATGCATTTTATATTAAAAAGTGACTTTTTTAAAAAAAAACTCTGAAGTTGCCACAGTGATCCATCTACTGAAAGCAATTTTGCAAAAGAAAACCAAACCCTCTGCTATCTGCTTCGTTGCAATTGTCTCTGTTACACCTAATCATGCTCATCCATCTTCTTGAAGTTAAGACAGGAAATTAATTATGAGGCCAACTTCCTGTTTAATGAATGCGAAGAGACGCAAACACAGACATGCGTCAGAACAGAGCAAGTGACAAAATCATGACTGGAGTCCACGTGCTCGGCACATTATTGCACGGTACACTGCATTCACGCTGCATAGTGATAAAGCTTTTATACGCAACGGGAAGACATAGGATGGAGGATCTGTTGGGGCACATGGGCTGACACATAAGACAAGGCAAAGGCAAGACAGCAGATAGAGAGCCTTACATAATGACTTATCAAACTATGAATAATCTGTGTTTACTGTTTTCTATAAATAATGCACTGCGTGTGTGTTGTTTTGTACGTTTTTGCGTGTTCTGTGAATGAATATGTGCGCTTCTGAATGGTGTCCCCCTGAGTTTGTGGATATTTGGGCATGTGTTTGTGTGTGTGTGTGTGTGTGTGTGCGTAACCGAGATCAAACAAAACCAGACAGACACGGGTGAGGCAAGGTTCTTAGGATTCGCTTTGAACTGACAAAGTAAAGGAGAGCAAGAAAGAAGAGGAGGAGGACGACGACAAACGAGAAAGGTAAATCAAAGAGCTGGCCCTTATTTTCCATGTTTCATTTTCTCACCCTGTGATCTTTCCCTGCACTTGTTCAAACTCCTCCACATCAGGGATGATGAAGACTTCCTCATTTCAGGGTCACACGCCAGGAATTTTCAGCTTGATGATTTTTGTAATTAGAGTTCAACAACTAAATATTACATAACTAGAGCTCAGATAACTCACTTGTCTTAGATTTCTTTGTTTGTCCAAATAAAATTAGCTTTGCCAACATCATGTTCAAGCTGTTGTTTTTATTTTGGCTCATCCGACTGTAAAACCAGAACTAAATCAAGCATTCGCTGACTGACATATAACACTGCCCATGAACAGAGTCAATCATCCACGAGACAACAGATTCACTCATGTTTGTAGAGTCTTCTGACAGTATGGCACCTCTGCATGCTCAACTAAATGTTTTGCTTCTGTCACTAAGCAACACTGCAGTAACAAATGAACCGCTCCAAAGTCAGCATACAGCTTCAAACTTGCTCCATGAAATAATATTTTGTTTGCAGGTGAAGTAGACGGGGAAAATGGCGTTTGAGTGTTGTTGTTATAGCTGTTGATTTTGTTCTACATTTTGAAGAGCCTCTTTTGATCATATTCATGTTTCTGTGTCAGCAGCCTCGACATATCCTGCCAAAGAAACAAGCATGTCAGAATTTTTTTTGGCCTTTAAAAAACTGGCTGGCTCAACTGCAAATATTGCCACACAAGAGCATAATGATGTTTTATTGTATTTCACCGAACCTGTAATTTGACTGTCACCCTCAGGTCAGGATTATACTATATGAAATACGCCTGTGGGTGCAGCATCTCCCTCATCACACATACAATATATATGCTGTGCATCTTTCTACCAACTGAGGAGCAAAAAGAACCAACCTCCACTGCTGAGTGACAAAGCATGATTGCATACATAAAGAATGGAGAAGCCTATCACCTCTGTTACCCCGTTTACACCTGGTATCTGGATAAGAATGTAATCAGATCAACCAGACCAGATTTGGAAGTGGTCAGGCTCGTATTTTGATCACATCTCAGCCAGGTGTGAATGCAATCCGAACAGCGTAACCACAAATCCACCCCAGCAAGTTAAAAGGTCCTCTATCTCCACCTCTTTCTACTAACTCAAGCTGCTTAACAAAAGCTACAAGTAGTAGCAGTAGATAGCAAGTCTTCCCTGGCAAATAATGAACGGCATCCGCTCTCTGCATTGCTTCCTTCCCCTGACATGGAAGGCACCATGTTTGCTGACGAACTAATTTGCATGTAAAAATCCGATTACTATTCAGGCAGAATCAAGATTATGACATGACTTTTTAATACCAGATGTAAATACAAAGTCCTGTGTCATTATCCAGAGAATTAATGCAGCAGATCACATGTGAGCAGGTGTAAATGGGGCCTGTATCACACAAGTCATTGAGAACAGCAAACTAGGATTGGTCAAAGCTGTACATGTAGTCTGACATTTATCTCAGGCAAGTATTAATGAATCTGGGCCTGAAATCCACGTATTTACGGCAGTCCAAAACACCTGTGGTATAAACTTTAAAATATTCCCCCAAGCTTTAAGCTCAAGGTCCTGAGTTAGCATTAACAAACATCAGCTATAGTTTGCAGCAGTTTGCTTTACTGTCCATCGGGAAACTCTGGACATCAGAGGGAAAACTTTTGTCTCATAAAATATGATCCGGTTTCACCAAAAATCACATAAATAGTTGGTAGTTTGTGACTTAGTGTTGAAAGCGTGTAGGGGTGCAGAGTGGTAATAACAGACACCAGTGTTGCAGTGCTCGAGATCGGTCTTTAAAAGTTGTCCCACAGTCTGTAGTTATAGAGCAAACACCTGCATGGCACAGAAAACTAAAGAGAAGGTCATGTCGAGGTTTAAACACAAGACCATGAGCCAACAGCTGCAAAATCATTCCAACTAATAAACTCAGCATTACTAGTTTGGCTTTTGGTCTGTGAACTTTTTTTTTTTTTTTAAAGCGAGGTGATCATTAAAGTCATTTGTGAGTAAACTTTAAAATAAGGTGGAGGCTGGAGGTAAAACCTCTTGCTTCTAATGAAACCAATAGACAATGACTCATCTCTAATTTAACATTTTTGTCACAGTTAACGGCTGTTAGCCATCGCTGCCCTCCATTACACGCACTCCCGGGAAAGCGATTGTCAGCCAAACCACCTGTAATAAAATTTTACGTCCTAAACGTCAAAAAGGAAATCTGTAAAACTGTGTCCAAAAGAAAACGCACAGTAGTCTGAAAATCCTGCAAAACACTTCCTAAGTAGGTTATATACTGTCTGGTCTTGGTCTTGATTCAGTGTCGGCCTTCCTTAGTCTTCGTCTTGACTTGGTCTAGACCCCTCAAAGTCTTGTCTCAGTCTTGATACAGACTTAGAGAGTTATGCTTTTATTTCACTCCTCTGTTTTTATTTACATTTCAAGGTAAATGCTTAATATAATATGCAGTGCTACATAAAATAAATGTGATGCCGGCTGCTGTGGTAACAGATCGTTTAATGTGAAATCCATTTTTAGAAACACATGCGTCTGTGTTATTAAATGTGATCTCGACGCCGTCACAAGCAAACGTTCACACATATGCATTAACAAAGATAGATTGCACACACATAAGCATGCAGATATGAAGGAGCACACATGCTCCTCTACCCACACATGTGATAACAGATGCACAAGAACACACACACAAGAGAGCGATGCTTGTCCATCTGGACCGCAGACCGCCGTGTGTCATGATAATCACGGGACGATGACGTGGACACAGATTGACAAATCTACAATGAAGCAGGAGAAGACAAAAGGAAAGAGGCTAATGGAGATCAAGGCCAGAGAGAGCAGAAGTGAGTCTTGGCATGAGCAATCTTATTTTAATCTCTCTCTCAGCTCATTCCACACAGCAGGTGCACAAACGCTCTCTCAGGTTTTTCTCCATTTTCTCTCTCCCTTTGTTTTGTCTTTGTCCTTGTTCTATCAATTCTTTTTACTGCTGACCTGCCTTGTTTGCGCACACTCTCGGATGCTTTGGCCACGCTGAAAGCGGAGAGAATAGACATCTTCAGAGCTTTTCCCCGGTTTCTCTCGCTCCACTGTGCTGAAAAATAGAAAGAAATAGACATCAGGATCGCTCGGCGCTGTCATCATTCAGCTTTTACGCTGACTGAAGGCTATTTTTAAGGGTCTGGCAATATGAGGTGTTTTTATAAAGGCTGTAATGATGAGATTTATCTGCGTTACTAGCTCTATCACAAAATTGGGACGGAAGGGAAAACACACACACACACACACACACACACACACACAAAGAGGTAACAGTCCCTGTGTGACCTTTATTTGCCCCTTCAATAGAAGTGTGGATTGCAGATGGGGCATTTTTCACGGTGTATGGCCACACAAACCAAACACACACACACACACACACACACACGCGCGCGCGAGCACACACACACACACACACACACACACACACACACACACACACACACACACACACACACACACACACACTGTTTGCTCTCAGTAGGAGAGCTGGTGGTCAAATATGTCCAGCTGAGGAAGTCAACCCACCGCCATATGTCACACCCACACACCCCCAATTACTCACCCAACCTTTGCCTTCGTCACCCACCACCATCCCTGAAACCAAAACTATCCACGTTCCTCATTGGCTGAACCATTCCACTCCACCTTTGCTCTCAGCTTCATAAAACTATTTACTGATGGCGACGTCACCGCGATGCAGCCTGACACTGCAGTGCAGCATGATTATTCTGTACATAAGTAACCTGAGCGGCCGACTGTCTGCAACACTGACACCCAAAACGGGATATAACCTATGACTCAATTGTCCGTTTACTCACTGTTGGTGAAGAGAGGACCAGAAATACAGCGTCTGACTCAAGTTCTCTGACTTGTTCAAATTTAGTAAAAGTGAAAAGGTTGAAAAAGGTGACAAAGCAACCATGAGTAATGGAAAAATGGACATAATCTCTGTGGTGTCTGCGGCTGAAATGCCGTTATGAAGCTCAGAGTGTGCTGCCTCTAGTCGTCTCCATCTTGGCAGTCTTGACTTCGCCGGATCTCAACTAATCCAAAAAGACGTTGGTGGAGCTGAGGCGGGCTGGATGAAGCCTTATTGCTGAAACCAACTACCTGTAACGAGATCCATCTCTCAATCAAAGCAGGAACACTTTTAATTATGCGTAACGTTACGCCTTGATAATATTTGAACAGCTGAATTGTACAAAAAAGTAGTACAGGTTGTAAACATGTTTATTTCTGCTGTGAAGTTGGACATTTTAATGGCGATTGACTCATTTTGTAGACAGCTGCTGTTCAAGGAACTACACAGCTGTGAACAGTTTTTGGCACTTCCACTTTGGCTTCATTTTATAGCCATGAAGGTTGCCACTTGGTCAAAGTATTGGTAATAAAACATAATGCCAATTAAGAGTGGCTTGCAATTTTAATGATGGAGGTAAAGTTTAGAGAGGGTGTTTTAACAGCTGGAAGTAGGTGTCTTATATGAACTAACTATAATTTCTGTTTTTTTCAACCATCTCATTAGAGAAGATTTTCTTAAAAGATCGGGAAGCTCATGCAGATCCAGTTTTTCACAGGTCACCTTTTAAGATGTGGCCCATGGAAGTCTGTTTGAAAAGTAAACACTGCAAAACAAAATGACAAACCAATAAGACTCAGAACATTATGAATAAATAAACTGCAGAAGAGTCTACACAAGGAAATGCAGCATTTCGTCCCAGAATATCCTCAAATGAGATAAACTGGGATATAATATTACAGTTACTTGTATCTCCAGAGGGCTCACGGTGGAATTATTTTAATTGGCCTTTATTGCGTTTTATTACATCATTGTAAAAACTATACTATGTCTAATTTATTCTCATAATTTCAATTTAATTCAACCCCCACTCCACCAAAGAACTGTGTGAATAATGGTCTCGGTTGATGATCATGATGCAGACCTTCTCCTCTGTGCGTATGGAAAAGGATCAGCGGGTTAAATCAGTGAAGATCGTTGGAGTGTGCCGCGGATGGGGCTGAAGTGAGCGTTTAAAAGACGAGGGAAAAGAGTGGGCCTGGAGTGTCATACTTGCTTTCTTTTCTCTTTTGTCCCATTTATGACCATAATTCATTTCAGCATCACTATGGAAACTGAGAGGCCATAATCAGCGAGTGGCGTCCTAAGAGGTGCCTGAACAAAAAGACAATAATGAAAGTAAAGGCTGGAAAAACAGTTGACTTTAGTGGGAGAAGAAGAAAAAAGAAGTACAAGTAATGATTTTGTATTGTTCGCAGTAAAAGAATGGATAAATTAAGTATTGAATTTAAGCGCAATTTGGGAATCTTTGATAATTTGAGTTATTATCTTGGAGACAATAAATAAGAGACAATCAGTCACCCTTAATGAGGGTGTGAATGGGAGCCATTGACTGTCTTGTCATTGGCTGGGGTGATTTAAACAGAGCCAGTGTCGCTTTGTGTACAGCTTTTACAACAAGCTTTGCATTGTGACGCCAAAACCTGTCAGCAATAATAAAAAAAAATATTCACACACCGACACTTAAACACGGGCTTCACAGCTACGCTCACACATTTCACATCGGAGGAGGACGCCAGCTGCACATCATGTGATGTGAGGAGGGGGGCGTTATAACATAATGAGGCATAACTCACGTTGAATAGATGCATTCTCTCAGGCTTTGGGTAATCTTTCAGGTTAGATTATTCAGGATAAATGTCATGTACTATCTTATTTACTAGTCATGTAAACAAAGATGAATGTGTTAATCGGATACAATGATCCCGTGATGCAGATTTGCCAAAATGCAAACAAGTGGGCTTGCGGCTAAAAACAGGGTTTTAGTTTTAACTTTGATCTTCAATGAGGTTAATCCTCGTTAATTTTTCACCAGATTTGTTGTGCTGTGAAGGATGAAGTTTGGCTGATAATTCATGTTATTTTCTCCTCTTGATTTGATATTGAAGGTTGGTAATTTACACAACTTGACAGAAGAAGGGAACTGACAAGCCGAAGCTCATGATCTTCATAACAGTGCTGATTTTTGTCACTAGGCTCTTCCCAGTTGCCTTTTTTTTTCCAAACCATGCAATATGGCTCACTGAGCAGGATGTCATGATGGTCCGCCATGGCCGAGACTATAGGAAGGATTACCCTGAAATTAGGTACAGATCTTCATGGTCCCAAAAGGGTGAATCTGAGTGATCCTCAGACTTTAGCTCCAGGTCCATCATGAGGTTGTAATTAGTGGTTTTTAAGTGGAATATCCACTATTGGATGTACTGTCATAATATATTCATGTACCCATCAGAATGCCGTTTTATATACTTTGGTTTATGACTAAGAGCTCATAAGAAATAGCTAAAGACTGAGCCATCTTTTCATCTTTGTTCCGATGTACAGCCAATCATCATCTGTGACAGCATCTGTAAAAGCCCAACAGCGGTGCATCAGACTAGCAGAGCGGTATGGAGGACAACAAACCAAGCCACAACCCATAGACAGACGGTGAAATAGATTGTCAGCAACCCATCCAGATAGGTTGGTGATGCTGGTGATGACACAGATATCCAATGTAACTTGCAAATAACAGTGCAGACGGTCTGTCTTAAAGATGTGATTTGATCTTCTGTCTGTACTTTTTAGACATTCAGCATTCATCTGGCTCTTCTCCACTGCTCTATTTCCACCATTCATTTTCACCTGGACCATTAAAAGACATACTTTTGTCTTTTTCAAAGGTGGGGCATCAATACAAATCATGTTGCATAGTTGAAACATTATCTTAAACTTAAATAAGATTAGACTTCAACTTTGGAAGTACGTCTCATCACAATCAAAATCAAAATTCAATTTAATCTGATCTATTATTCACACTCATGCTGATGACCACACCCAAACTGGCAACCCAGGTCCACAGTGGTTTGCCAGATAACCAGAGCTTCACCCTCTCAGTTGAGTAGGCAGAGTGATGAAACATGGACAGACGCCCCCTCACCTTGGTGAGCAGATCGGTACCACAGCAGGACAGAGCGAAGTCCAACGCACCCTGGGGAGGTGTGTGTATGTTCATGTTTGAGCATGTGTGTGTGTGTGTGTGTGCGCGCTCAGCAGCAAGACAGACTGGCAGCCTTAAGCCCCCTATAGAGACCGAAGAAGGAAGAAAGAGAGAGGAAAGTAACAGTGGGTGAGGGGCTGAAACAGTACAGAAAAGAGAGATACCTAAAGAGGAGGAGGAGGAGGAGAGATGGATGATCTAGAAGCGATGATGGAGGGAGGGCAAAGAGTGATGAAGCAGGTCTGAAGGTGGAAAAGAAGCAGATGACAACAGAATTAGGCCAGAGGGTGAGAGAATGGGGTAGAAAGATGAAAGTGAGATGAAAGAGAACCGGTACTGTAGGCAAAGGAGAAAAAAAGAAAAAAGAGAGGAGGTGGTGGGGGAGGTGAAGTGAGAGGGATAGGTGTAATTGTGTAGTCGGCTGGATGAGGGGGGTTTGGTTATAAGGCAAGGCTCTGCAGAAGATGACTCCCCCTCATCTGTGCTATTGTCTGGGTTGGAGCATCATCACTAAAGTTTTTAGAGCTGATGTGACAGAAAATTACTTCTTTTTTTTTTCATACTATAAGGTTTTTGCCTTTTAATGACACCAAAGCTAAGATAAAAGTCTACACACCTCCCCATCTCTGACCTAAAAAACCACTAAGGGAGAATGACCTTATGTTGATATTACACACCCCTGTAGGTCTAGATAGCCTTTGTGGCCAAATGTCATTTTTCTAGCGTCCCGTGTGTGTTTTGTTCTGCTGCCTCGACCTTCTCTGCCCATGTTTGTTTTATTATCCACACGTCAGTGTTGATTCTGAGATGTACTATCGCAGTGATATTATTACCCTGCCACCACAGTTACACTCTGAGGGATTTGCTATCACTGCAAAGACCTCTGTCTTTGATGTCTTTATTATTTTATGGTCCTACAACACGTATATTAGCATTGATGTTGAATATTTGATGGTGAAATTGCGTCACAGCTAAGTGAATCTGTTGCACTGAAATGCGTAAAATCGAACATTTTATTCAAACGTGATCTGGGAAAATGTCATTCTTGGTTTAATTCTGCTCCAAATGACTTGTTACATGTGTGTGATCACGTGTGTGTATGTGTGACTGATGTATTTTTGATTGGTTGTGATTAAAAAGCAGAGCAAGGCAAGGCATCTGTGATCATATTGTTCCTGAAGCCAACCACCTCCTACCACACTGGCAGGAGTCCCTCCACTGTAGCTTGAAATGAGGACACATTACAGCAATTAAAAACAAATTCACACACACTCACACTGGTGGTGCATTCACACTGCGAGCAGCTTGAATAATCCATTGCTCGATTCTCACCAATTAAGGACAGTGTAAAAGGCTATTATTGCATCTATGGAGTCATTTGCAGCTGCAAAACTTCGACAAAGCAGATGATGTATTTGTTTGCGCTCTGGCAAAATATCATCTATTATTTATGTTATATCATCAAGTTAACTTAGGTATTAAAGGGTAAGCACACTCAGAAGGAAAGGTTCATTAATGTCTAGCAGTTTGACAAAAATCTCAACATGAGGTCCACTAACGAGAAATTTTCTGGAACCTTCAGCTTCATGTCGTGGCCTCCATCAAGCAAATAGCTTTCTCCATTACGACATAACCAAAATTTCATAGTCACAATTATGTGATCACAATTGAAATATCTTAAAATAAAGTAACTTTATTTTTTGCACAGGCTTTGAGGATTCTCCCTCCATCTTTAATGCAATGGAGGCGAAAGAAATAAGATAGAGATGAAGAAGATGCACAAAGCAAAGAAATCTCTCTTGGGATTGGTTTGCCCGTAGTACAAAAGAAAAACATAGCTTTCATTCAGCTGCACTGCTCAAAGGGTTCGAAAAACACTAAAGAAACTTATTTTAATTCACGCCACACTGAATAAAGCAAAATAATATTTTCCAAGCCTGTCTGAGAATATTTGACCGCTGGTAGTCATTTTTTTTTTATCATGACAGGCCAAACCATTCACTGACATACTCACACAAAAGTTGTTGATGGCTGGTGACCAGGAGGTTCAGCTGCTTGGTGACTGTCCAGATATCAGTAAAGTTTCCCTGTTCTCTCAGTCGGTACTGCCAAGTTTTTTCTTGTAAAGTAGTCGACTGTTTCCAAAGCTGGAAGAATTATGTGGTGGTAATTATATATTTAAATACTGTTCATGTAGTAAACTATAATAAAGTAAAAGTGATCTGGTCAGAGCTCTGGATTATTCATGGCGCAATCAGTCCGGCATGTGTGTTGAGTTTCAGTGTGGGACTCGGTGACAGCTGACAGAGGAGCTGACTGATGGTTTGGATGGAAAATGCATCAAGTTATTTAAAAAGAAAATGAAATGTGCGTGTATGTGTGTGTTTAGATTGTCATGATCCTTTGTGATGGATACAGAAATAACACCTAACATAACACGAACATAAAACAAATAACATTGTATTGATGGAGTTATGAAAGAAATTTTGCCTGCAGTCATCTAATGTGAGTTTTTCCATAAATGTTACACGTCAATGTCTGGAATATTTTCATACATGTCTATAATATCCATGAGGAGGGGGGTTGTATGCTCTTAACTTACACAGCAAAGCTAAAGGTACTTTTTAAATTTGAACTTTAAGGGGGGCTTCTGTGTTTTTAATCTATGTTGCTAGTCAAATTTTCTTGGGACACAGTTCATTTGTCACTGCCTGTAGAACTTTGTGTAGTTCTTCAGTTCAGTTTATTTGTCACATACAAAAGATATAAAATAACAATTACCATAAAATATATTACATCACAGCTGTGTCGTCAGTAAACTTGACGGTGGTGTTGGTCAAAAGCTATACAGTTGTGTGTACAGGGAGTACAGCAGGGGACTTAACACACAGCCCTGCGGTGCTCCACTGTCAAAGATGAGAGTGGACCTGGGGTCTGCCTGTCAGGAAATCAAGGATCCACATGCACAGTGAGGTGTTTAGTCCAAAGACCTTGAGTATTGCAACCAGCCTGGAGAGATGGTGTTAACTACTCAACTGTAGTCAATGAACTGCAGTCTTTCATAGCTCCTTTTATTGTCCAGGTGGGATAGGGTGCTGTGGAGGATATGTGCTATGGCATTGTATTTTGATCAGTTGGGACAATAAGCAAGATGCCATTCTTCATGTTGAGCTGACAGGCTACTGGAGCTTTTTAGCAGAGTTTCAGAAAGGAGGACCACACCTCAACCACAGTACTTCTGACGTTCCTATAAATACCCTCCTAACCTTCTTCTCCTCTTTGGCTCTAATCCCATCCCACGCAGTTTTTATCCCTTTTCTTCCTCTCCTTCCCCACAAAGCAGTAACACACCAAAGAAGTTCAAAAGTTCAGGCTTTACTCACAATCTTCTTGTTTTGTTAAATCATTTAAAGGTATCTTGTTGGTAGTGTGGTCTTTGCTAGTGAAACGTCTGATGTGATAAAAGGTTTTGGGAAAGCAAGGACAAATGTCTAAATTATGTGTTGTGCTGTATACATTGGTGTCAACAAAGTAATCATCCATGTGCATTCAAAATTATGGCATACTAAGAAATATAGCAGTGTCTATACCAAACCGTGTCACAGCCAAATGCTACTCTGAGGTCCCCTGAAATAAAAAAAAAAAGAAAAATCATTTTCAACCATTTCATTACAGCTGAACTTATTGAAATGGATTTTCTCCTCTACAGAGAACATCTGTAACAGACCTGGATCTAATCTAATGTTGAATTATAGACATCAGCCAGGTGTAGTTAAAAATAAAGGCTGCACATCTACACACCTACATGAAATGGTGTTACACTGTACTGTACTGTACTCTTTTTTTTTCTTTTTCTTGGCCCAGTTAATGCTCTTATCTAACAGAAATCAAGGCTGGGAGGACAGGAGGCGATTTAAAACACTGTGTGTGTGTGTGTGTGTGTGTGCGTGTGCTGCCGTCACGAGGTTGAGTCTGCTTAGATTGCTCTTGATCAATAATGCAGTGAGAGAGGGAGAGAAAGAGCATCATCTCTGATTCAGATGACTCACAGGGATACACTGGAACAAAAGACAGAAAAGGATAAAGCGAGCGAGGACTGGAAAGGAGGAGCGATCAGAGGTGGGAGCACACAGGAAGCAGAGAAACCAGTGTGACAAAGAATCACTCAAACACACAAAGATACTATCAACATAATTAGTATTCGATTAAGCTGAATATTAATGACTCTATTATCGCTGTGTGAACTCTTGACTCAAAGGCCAACCCACAGGCTGCTAAACTGTTTGGTTTGGTTGTGTTTCTGTGTAAGGTTTTCACCTCACACAATTCATGTTGACAGATACAGCATGATATCAAGGGAGGGATCACCTTGAATTACTTCATGCCTACAAGAAATCATTTGGAAAATTCTAACTCGATCACCTGTTGTCAAACAACATCGTTACATTTCACGGCGAAACCTTTATATTATACAGTTTTCATGTGGTATTTTCATGTTATTTGTAAGATAAGATACACTGGGGAAATTCACTTGTTACAGCAGCTCACAATATACATGTAGATAAGAAAAAATAGTTATGAAGAGGGGCGTCCTGATGGTAGCGTGGGCTCCCCACATATGAAAGGTTGAGTCCTTCCCGCAGCAACCTGGTTCCGACTCCGACCTGTGGTCCTCAGACGTTTCCTTTCCTGTGTGTCATTCCCCTCTCTCCCTGCTTTCCTGTCTGTCCTCAGCCGATCTTACATTCCCCATGATGACAGATGGTACGCATGGTTTGTACCGTCTTTTCCGCTGCTGGCGTTTATATCCAACTCTGCATCCCTGTATCCTTCACCTCACTTTAGCATGGATCACCAGTCTTTCCACAGAGAGTATGCTAGCACTGCCTAACACTAACAGCTGTTCTCGAGTGTAAAGCCGTGGCTTTTTTTGAATGGGTCACTCGATGTATCATGAAGTAAACCGTATAACAAAAAAACCCACTAATCTCCAAAGTCTATGTTTGCACAACAGATGGACATTGGTCATAAAAAAAAACACATAGAAGTGTTCAGAGCTACTCTAAATGGCAAAACTGTTTTTGTTTTAATGGTAAAAACTTGTATTTATATGGTAAAATATGGAATAAAACACCAACTTTGACCATGAATTCAACAGTGCTAAGCATACAATTGAGTCTTTTGAGTTATACCCTGTCTAAAAAGATAAAAAAAAAGAAAAAACTAGAACTATTCACTGACACATTTGCAAGTTGTTCATGGCTGGTGACCAGGAAAAGTTCAGCTGACATGCTTGGTGACTGTCCAGATATCAGTGAAGTTTCCTGTTTTCTCAGTCAGTACTGCCAACAGCTTTTTCTTGTAGTAGCTATCCACTGTTTGCAAGCCTAGAGGAAGTATCCAGGTCTGTTATGTCAGTAAAGTGGTAATTATAGATACAAGGAAATAGGATTTTGTGTTCATATATTAAATTATAATAAAGTAAAAGTGAGCTGGTCAGAGCCCTGGATTATTCATGGTGCAATCAGTCCGGCATGTGAGTTGAGTTTCAGTGTGGGACTCGGTGACAGCTGACAGAGGAGCTGACTGATGGTTTGGATGGAAAAGTTATTTAAAAAGAAAATGAATTCTCTTTTCATGATCCTGCCTGGCAGATACAGTCAAGGACGCTTATTAAATCCTGTATTCATGCAGTGGGTTATGAGTGAAGCTTTGCCTGTGTACACTGCAGTCTTCTAATATGAGTTTTTCCACCATTATAATTTTCAAATTCTTACTTTTCCCCCACCGCGGTACTGCAACAAAGATCTGTCATATGAGTTTGACTATTTCCAAAAGCAGTTTAAATATCAAATTCCCCACAGTATTAATATTTTTTTGCTGATTGCTGGTTGACAGTCACAGTGCACTCCGCCACCTCCTCCGCAACCAACTATGTCATTTGTCTGCTGGGTTTTTTAGGATTAGGAAGTAACACTTCTCGTAGGCTTGACAGGTTGCTGTAAAATGTCGACAGAGACCAGCAGCTGCAGTCAGCTTGGATTCACACTGGTTGATCCAAGTAGTGACCTTTATGTGAGGTCCAGTGAGGATGTGTTGGCTAACATTGATACATCAGTTCTTTTCCATCAACATTTCATCATTTGTTTGAATTCTTTTTTGTAATTTAGGCTCCCAGGTATGTCATTAATATAGTTTCATCGGCAGGTTATAGTTCAAGTTCACAGAAGTGGTTTTAAAAGTTTCTATGGACTTGAAAACATTAAAAAGTATTGGAAATTATAATCCATTATATGCTACATGGCTATGAATCTATTCTGATCTGTCTCTATTGTGAAGAATAAAACTACATTTACATTTACAACCACCTTTCAAACCTCCAAGGTTGAGTGTTTCATACTCAAATAATAGATTTTGGGTGATGTATTACTTGGAAACCTTGAAAAAGTCAGCAAGTGTTTGACAGATGTGAATGTGGAGTTCACCTTTAATGCATCACTACACAAAATATTAACAACAATTTAAGGGAAGGTGGAAAAAGTGGATGTTTAAACAGCTTTGGTTATTGTTTTCATATGCTCTCAACCTGATTTGGTTCTAATGTGATAAAGGAAGCAGCTGTGGAGAAATGTATTTCAATTTTCATTTTGATGTGCAGCTATCGTCATTGCTACAGGCAATCACACCACCTACATTTGCTGATATCTGTCACAGCACATCATTGTGTCATTGATTGAACACAGGACATCAGCACATTTTGTGAAGGCTTTGTGAGATGTGTTGTGAATCTCTACACACACACACAGACACATGAAATGGCTTCACAGTTTGCATCCTGTTGGATTTCTGCAGACGTGCGACACATCCTGAAAGGACAAGGACTGTGAAAAACCTTGTTTTTGGCAAGATGTGTCATACGAGCACTGAGCTCTGTCCAGCCTGTCAGACCAGGAGTCGACAGTTACCACAGACACGTACATGCATTTACACACATGTCCAAACACCACAAACACTTGTGAGTCACCCTACTCCTTCTTTGTCTGTCTATCACCCTGACCCAGATACAGTAGCTAAAGGAGCGAGAGGGGGTGGGGGAGCCTGCATCCACACAAAAAAGAACAATCACTCAGGGTTGTGTAAATTTTTAGGATGTCTGAATTTCATTTCATCACCGGACGCATCAACACTTGTCCCTTCTTACTGAGGCCTCTTCTCTGTGGTGGATTTGTCACACTGCAGAGTGAGCATATGGCTAAGTGTGTCATCTTTTTTATACCAAACCTGCTTTGAAGTTTTAATAAGATACTGACAGTGGTTGGGGCTTTTTTTGCAGCTGGGGAACATGCAGATTTCAGCAGCAGGATGAATACAAGGGCACACATCACAAAATCTCTAAAACTCATCGGCTTTTGGTGTAGCCAGCAGCAGATATACTCTGCAGTCTGATTAGCAACTTGCAGTGATGGCAATAACGGCATTAGTAAGGGCGTTACTTTTTTCAGTAACAAGTAATCTAATTGATTACTCTTCCCATCATTATAACGCCGTTATCGTTACTGCCAAAAAATGTGGCGCGTTACTATGATTGGAGGCAGCTGTTTGTCATCAGACCGACTACATCTTCTTTCTTGGTGAGGGGCACGAGACAATCCCATAAATGATGACGATTGGCTGAGGTTGAGTAAAATTCCATTGTAAGCCAATCAGAGGTGGAGTTGGGCGGGTGTTGCTTTCTGGGAGAAGTAACTAGCAACTGTAACTAGTTACTTTTTTAGAGTAACTTGCCCCACACTGGTAACTTGATATCCAAGCAGCAACCTCTGTGGCTGTTAAATGAAGCCAATGCAGATGTGACAAAAACTGCAGTTCCTCAAACTTCAGCTTTGAGGCTGGCTACGGAAAGAGTCAATCTCCATGAGCCACATGTCAAAATGTCCAACTTCACAGCAGAAATAAATATGTCTACAACTTTGTTAAAAAACGGTTTTGGTCTCTATAGCTAATTTCCCTGTTTATGACAACAGTACTGAGTCTGAATTACTATGAACTGTTCCCATCATCTGGTATGAAACAGCAAGCTAAACTCATTCCTCCAAAGATCTCCTTCGATGAACAGGCCACACGTTGTACTTCTAACTTTTGGAGAAAGTGAAACTGAAATAAACAAATCACACAGTTAAATATTACAAACCATTAAAATAATCTATATTTCCTTCATAGATAACTCTAGCTGACTTGCACTGTAGCACAACAGGTTAATTGTGTGTGCTTGAATTAAACAAATATAAAATTACATAGTTAACTATATATTATTTCCTCAGGTTCCTAAACAAAATATACTCACTGGCAATGCTCACAATAACAGAAGATGGACGGATGAGGATTGTCAACCTTTCCACATGTGTCTTCAGGAATAAAACAAAAGGCTACTAGTGCCTTTCTTGCAACATCCGTTCCTCTAGTCCATTGCACTCACCTGTGCGCAACTTTGATTGACAGATTGGTGCCATCACAGGTCACTTGTTTAAACAATCCAACATCATTCATCATTTAGCCTATCTTACTTCCACCCTGTGGAGGCAGGACTGCCAAGGTGCTGTTGGTCAGAACCACCACACTTTGAGCTTCACAAAGGCTTTTAATATACCTACGGATGATGTTACGGATACTACGCCCATGTTTCATACTGTCCAAGCTAGATACATGATATACATAAAGAAATATCTGCACATGAATCCAGAAAACAGTGCAGTTAAATCACTACCAGATGACAGCTGGTGACTTTTGAGGTTCCACCTCTTTCGCTGGTCTGGTTCATACTTTTCAGACTACAGGTGGAAACCAGAACGCTTCCGGTGCAAACATCTTGGTCTCTTGCCCACAGATTTTGCCATAATATGCAGATATCTGGCTCTAGAAGCTCAGATGAGTGGAAACTATAGTTGTAGTTGGCAAACAACTGAAGCTGGCAAACGGCTAATCCAGTCATGAACACACTAGCACTAGTCAGTCAATAAAGAGTTACTGAAAAGGAAAAAAAACTGTCACTAATGGGCTTTAAGGTTCACACAGCCTACAATTTGCCATTTTACAGTATCTTGGCAGCAACCAGTAACTTCCTAGGGTCTCTGCTGGTTGCCTGGCAACTCCTCAGAACCAGGAAATAGTCCTAAAGCATGAAATTGCTGTGTTTACCCTTTGGTTTTACAAGAAACAGTGGTGGCACTGCAGACCCAGATGCCAAAATACCAAACATCTGCAACCTTGTCTTCACTAAATCCCCTTCCATCCACTTCTTGCCTCTCTGTCTGTCCTCTCTTCCACCCTGCTGGCTCCTGTGTGTTCCCAAATACAGTTAGAGGGGTTTAAACAGCCAGGCATGAGATTAGGTGCAGAGGGATGATTACTGCAGGGCCTTGTTTTCCTTAGTCCCCGTGTTCTCACTGGCCCCGGGGATCAGAGGTCATCGGTAACCAACGGCGGTATCGTGACACCTCATTACTCTTCCCCCCGCTGCCTGGTCACCACGTTGCGTTGTTATGGAAACGACAAGACAGAAAGCTTATCTTGATGCTGAGAAAATTGCACCTAAGCACCGAACCCCAGGGTGTAGCCTGTGCAGATCTGTATTTGTGTGTGTGTGTGTGTACGTGGCATATGGTGTCCGCTGCATGGGGAGGTTGTGGGCAGAGATGAGAGGAGAGTTCCTCTCATGCTGTGTAATGTTCATACACCCCCACAGTGATGGAGGTTTCCCAAATAATAGGGATAGGGCAGAAGGTAATGCCAAGCCGTCTAAAAAATGTAGATTCATGGCTAAAATCCTGACCAGAGGGAGAAGAGATTTGGAAAGGTGAAAAGTCATTTTATCATCCATTTCCATGTTTACTGTTTACATTTACTTCAATTTCTAGAGGCTTTTTCACTATCAGTAGTGCAACATGGAAGGATTTTTTAAATAATAATGTACCCACATCAGTCAGTAGTCATAGACTTGTATTATTATAACAACCTCATGGTATCCACTAAGGTCTTTGCGCCACACAAGAAGTGACAAACTAGAGCTAAGTTTAGAGTGAAACACAATACAAGTGTATCTCCTAATTAGCCGTCGGCAAGCTTCTTCCATAACCAGCTAGACTCCCCAAGACACACTAGTATTCCTCATACACTGAAGTTCAATGGACTCAAGATAACCCTACGTTTGCTATTGGTGTGAATGCGTCAACATGGATTATACAACCTGGCTCCACAGCTCTGCTCCCACACTGGGTTCAATGACATTTCTCAGCTTTGGGATGAAAGAGAGACCTCAGGGAACTATGTAACTACTGAGATACTAAATTATAGCTCTCAAGTGTTTAAGTGTTTTGAACCTCAGAATCAAATGCAATATATTTATATTGTATCCAGGTGTTTGTTCAAGACCAATAGTATAGTGTGGGTTCAATCGTGCAAAACATGAGGATTTCTTTGTTCTTCTTTGTCATATATGACAGTGAAGTGAATATATTTGAGTTCTGGAAAATTAAAATTTAGACATTTTTAGATCATTTACTGACTCTTCATTCATCAATTATCAGACAATTATCATTAATTAAAAATCAGAAAATAATCATTAGTTGCAGCCCTAGATATGATGAGTCATGCTTTAAATCATAGTTTCTAAAATTGCGGATGACTCTCAGAAATATTTTTTTCTTATACATGACATGAAATGCTTGCATTATATTTTAATCATCCATAGCCCTAATTTAAAACTTGTAGACATTTAATGCACTACTTAGCTACTGCTGATTTCAGTTCATTGGTTTTCCTACAAGGCTCTCAGTTATATGCCAGCTCCCTAAATTTGCAGACCAAAACTTTGAGAACTGCTGTTTTCCAGTCAGGAAAGATAATCAAATAATTTAGTAATTATGACTAATCAAGCACAACAGAACTAATCTAAAAAAATAACTGCAAATTGAAATGTACTCTGATCATTTTCTTCATGTCATGTAATCTCATTAGTCTACACAGAATGTAGCTCATTTTTCCTCGACCTTGTACGCACATACACAACATCAACGACTGATGATAAGGACACGCTATTAACAACTGATGATAATGATGCTATAGCAAATCCGTATGCTGCTGGCACTGGAACGCGTCCTCTCCCTTCAGCTGTGTGATTTAGAAAGACTTTCAGATGGTCGATCACAGATAAGGTGAAGGGAAGCAGAGGAGGTCAGACTTTTAATTTAGAGCCTTGTCTTTATCTCTGTCTCTTTCCCTCTCTCTTTCTCTCTGGCTGTTTGACAGTCCTCTTATTGTGCAAGCCGGTAACTGATTGTTGGGTTAGACAGTTTAAGGAATCAATGTTCATTTACAAGTCTGTAAACACCTGTCACGCACATAAAAAAAAAAAAAACCCACCCTCAGTCTGACGTAGATCTAGATGTGAACGAGACAGAATGGATAGCTATTCCTGTAAGGGCTATCGACTCCCATTGCAGAGATAAGACACGCCCACACCGAATAGTTTGGCCTGTGAATGAAATCAGCTGATAGCGCCAACGACCTGTCCATCAAGCTCTAATGTACCAGTCAAGCCTCTATTGAACCAAAACCAATCAGTCAGACAGATTGAACCTCAGCTGGCATGAGAAGAGGGACTGAGTCACTCTTTTGCAATATTTTTTCTAGCCCTCCCTCCTCCATCTCCTCCTCTGCCTCCTCTTCCTTCCCTTGTTTGCTTTCTTTCATTTTTCATTATTTCATCAGGTGGTTTCATTCCAATTGAGATTCCCGTCTCACGGGGAACAAGAACAGAAATGAATCCATAAAAAAAAAATAAAAAAAGATTGTTAAAATAAGGCAGCAATCAAACAGCCCAGACAGACTTTATGAAAAACAAATTCAAACTTCAGAGACAATGTGAGACGTGAGTTAATTTAAACTGATTTTCCCTCCATTTATAAGATGCATGCAGATGAGATCTGTCACGCATTGTTGAAGATTTAGGTGTAGTATTTGAATATGGCTCTCAATATGATCCAGCGCCATAAATAATGGATTTCAGAGCAGCAGAGTAGCTCGAGCTTGAACAGTCGAGCCTGGTGGATACTATAAATCTGATGCAGTTCATTTCCCTTCCAGAAAGATCAACTTTTTGATGTAAATCTCCATGGTGACTGTGAAATGTATCGCCTCTAATAAAAAACAAGGCACTGGAAAGAGAGAGAATGCAGCATGTGAATATAATACAATACACAGTCCTGCTCAAACACCTTACACTTAAAGAACATACATGTAAACTTGTGAGTCTTTAGAGGTTTATGTTTAGTCTACAGACATGAGATCTTCTTCTTTCATCTAACTCTGTCTTATCTATCAACAAGAAAATGAATAAGCCCAAGAAGTCTACCCATTTCTTTAAGAGGAAAAAGCAATAGTGTACTGTAGTTTTGCCTCTCTTCACTGTTTCTTTCACCTTTTTGTTACTAAACCTTCCACACCTCATCCACCTCTCCCTGCAAAGGCTTGACTGTGTTTCTCCTTCACCAGGAAACTGAAGGTTAGCATTTAAGTTGCCTTTTGTCCTTCTCGGCTGTGCTTGATACTCATTAGCTTCTCCTAAAGTAAACCAGTTGCCATGGAAGCGGGTAAAACTGGAGAGAGAGTCATACATACAGAGGCTACAGGTGCATCATGCTGAGATGTAATTGCATTATGTTGGTGTTGGTGGATACTTTAACAGCATACTGTACCGCAGTCTTGCTTTTACTGTAAGAAAAGCTTAATGTTGAATTAAATAAAAATCAAAAGTGGTTAAAATTGCCACTTTAACCTCAGAGGAGAGGCACAGTGAGAAGTAAGGCCTTGAGAGGTAAATAAGTATTTTACCATCTCCAATCCTGTCATATTATTTGTCAAAAAACATTACACCGGCATCCACAGCCGGTACACTTTACTGCTAAATTGAACATTTTCGCTTTCATTCCCGGTTCGCCAAATCACTTCAGGCTTATCCCTGAGGTCATCAGGGATGTCAATAGCCTCAGCAGATAGAAATCTTTCATTAACCTTCCATTTCATTGCAACCTCCACGAATATTCAACACAATGCAAAACTGTGGCGTTCAATTTGTCCTTCAGCAGGAATTTAAAATGAGTACAAATAAAATGTTTTTTTTGCCGCTTTAGCCGTCTTGATGTTTGAGTGAGTCTGAAAAAAAAAATATTGAGACAGCATTATTGGTCTATTTAAAAGAAGCACAGCCTGTTCCATAGGACTTAGAGGCCCTTGGAGTGGGCAAACAGAGACTATGAATCATACTGTTATAGTGAGTACAACAAATTGGTGCACTGCATCTTTCTCCAGTGATGCCTGTATTACCGGTGTACTGTAGAGCCGATGTTTATTACCAAGGCCAATGTGGGGGGAAAAAAAGCAACGGCAAAGCTTTGGATGCCGCAACAACAAAATAACCACAACATCATAAATAGCAAATATGCGGTATATTTTATTCACTAGCTCCGTGAATTCAACACACCAAGGAGGGTAGGAGCTTCTTTCCATTTACATAGATGAGAGCAGCAAGTGCGTTGCTGTTCCCCAAAACGTCCAGATAAGATTTACAGTAAAACAGAAACACACACTAGCAGGTGTGATTTCCACTGAGTTTTGACCCAGACTGAAATAATCTTGGGGCAGTTTCTGTTTCAACTCGCAGGTCATGAAATATTCACCTCATATCAAATGAATAATATATCCAGTATTACTCACTTTTACTCAAATGCTGTTCGAGTGCTTTGTCTCCCTTACGGTCTACTGTCAAAACAGGACAAGAAATGAAATGCATCTAATAATATACACTGCTGACATATGTATTATATAAGCAATAATGCTGTTCGGGGACAGATGGGATCATTTTTTATGAACGGTGTAGTCTGTCGTGAATGATTTCGACATGTCTGCATGTATTCCTGACATGCTTTAGATGAAAGCTCACTGCTTCCAAGCCAAAGCCAGAGGCTACGTGGTTTTTCACTCGCGCACTTCTGCAAATCGATGAAAGGTATGTTGATTTTAATAGATTTTGTCTACTTTACTCCACGTGATTTTTAAATCGTTTCGAGTCCTATAAATGCACTCGCTTGATGGAGAACATATGAAGCGTTGTACTCAACTCCCCCACACCTCCTCACTGACTCCCCTCTCTGCTCCTTCTACTCTCATTCCCCCTAACACAACTTCTCTCTCATCTGTCAGCCGGCACAGCGAGAAGCATTTTTTTCCTCCCTTCATTCCTTCACTCATTTGTCCCTCTCACAGTGGGATCCATACAGGTGCCATTGATTTAGAGCGAGCAGTAGTGGGAGATTCATGCAAGGGTGTCAGATGAAACCGTGGCTTCATCTGACACAAGGAATTACAACAGACAGTGACGAGTGGCATCACTATTGTAGTATTGTAAGACGTCACAAGGCTGGTATGTATTTCTGAGAATGAAGACTGTTGGTTACATCATAGCATTGTAAAGTGGAGACCAGTTCGGAAAGTGAAAGTCTTGTTCATTCCCTGCATTCAGCTGGCCTTCTAAACTTTCGATGGTCATGATTCATCAATACAAAAGATGGACAACTGCTCCAGTTGAGCAGTTCTGTACAAAATATCCAATAATCTAAAAGTTTGTTCGCTAACAAGCAGAAGCTAAAGTTCAAGTTTTGCAGGAACTTCATGAAACATTCAGCAGTTTGAATCAATTTCACATTTCCGGATTCAGTACATTTTGGTCTTTTTGCTTTCATTGGCTCATTGGTATCATACCAGACTAAGATGACGCTGAAATAATTAAAGCTGCACTGAACTTTTTATATTAAAGGAAAATATATAACTACGTTATGTGAAAGGTGTCACATTCACCCAACTCTACAGACCTTTTTAGCATCTTTCAGCTCATTGTTTGGTTTTTCTACCCACAATTTTGCTCTTTTGGTTCACTGCTCAACTTTTTTCAGACATACATAGCTTATAGCATTTTGTGGCTAATTTCCACGGAGACCAAACAGAGTTAAAAGAGGAATGAATACTGCATTTAAATGTGTTATTTTCCCGAACATGAAATGAATGTTATGATAGTATAATACTGTAAATCAGTGTGTGTTTACAGTTTGCTTTACTGCCATTAATACAGCTTTAAATATTATTGTAAGAAAACTATTCTTGTATTAGAACAGAAACCAGACAAAACATCATACTGTATGCTTGTACCAACAAGATGAACTCCTGACTCAGTAAAACATGCTGTGGGATATTCTGAAGTCTTGCCCTGCCTCACGGATCCCCTTGGGTCCCAGGCAGGTTATATAACTGGTCCTGTCCTCTGCTGTTTTGTCCCATCTCATACTGTTCCACATCCCGTCCTTTCCTGTCCTGTCTATTTCCATTTTCTCTTTCTTCCACCTCACTAACAATGCAACAGATACTGTATCTTGCATCATTTAGTGTAATCCCGGATGTGGACTGGTAAATGGTTGCTAACGCTCCATATGGCCTGGAAAGAGTTAAAAGACCTGACAGGTATAACCAGAGTGTTCTCTCCTCTAATTAACAAACTCCTCCCTCACGTCCTTGTCCTCCCTCCCCCCTTTTTTCTCCCTCTTCTTTGTTACAGCACTGTTCCCCTTTTTTTTACTTTTTTTTTTAGCCCCCCCCCCTCGTTTATTCCTAAACAATCAAACACATTAATTCCTCCAAGGACCCTGACAGCATGGCAGGAGTTCACTGTATGACAGCCAATCAAATGTTAATCGCTGTCTCTAAGGAACGCTGCTCTCCCCAGCCCGCCATTTCCTCTCTCTCAGTCCTTTTATTAAACCATTCTTTTCTTCTCCTCCACGGATGCGCTCTCAGACTCTCTTTGTTCGCTTATATTAACGCTGTGCATCACAGTGGGTATACAGACGCCGCAGCCCTCTTCTGACAGGTTGAGTGGTTTTTGACAGTCAAGGATGGTTGTTGCGCCAGTTTAATTTTCGAAAATATTCTCAACTTCCTAACAGCACTGAAGCCATATTCATACTTTTAATTCACTACAAGGTTAAATTTAATTCTAAGAAAAAGTTTTTGTCTACATATTTCTGCTAAGCTTTCATTGCTGTGTTGTTTTTGCACAGGGCTTCCCAGAGATAATCTTCACATGCCTACAGATGAAGAGGCACCTTACTGCATGTGTTTTATCTACAATGAGCTGTTTGGGTTTGACCATTTTATCTTCCGAGTTGCATGAGAGAAGCGATTGTGAATCCTCTGAAGTCAAACTGGAGCAAAGGAAGAGATGATTCAGAGTTTACATCGTCATGACAGCAAAGCCAAACACCACAGACGGCTGCATCACTTTTTGTTCGTGTTTACTGTCTGTATCACTTTGTCTTCACTTTTTCTCAGACTCTTTCACTTTCTCTTTGTCTTTCTAATTCTCTTGCTTCCTCACTGCAGTACTGAAAACAAACTCTAGGTAAATAAATAAATAGACAGACAGACAGACAGACAGACAGACAGACAGACAGATAGATGGATGGATATATTCAGACACTCTGTCTGGCAACACCATGTCTACCACTCCCCTGAGTGCAGTGTAGACTAAATTGACTACACAGCAGCAGAGGAGCAATGCTATGATAATGATATGATAATTGGGAATAAAATAGGGTTGAAACTGAACATCCGCCTGGATGCATAATCACTGAAGAGTCTCAGGCTGTTTGATCTGATGTATGCTAATTTGAGACATGTGAAGCATGGTAATTCGATAGCATTTCATATTCGGCAGGGCTACCTCGTACCCACAAACCCAACTCCACCCCCCCCCAACCCCAACCCCCATCATCTTAACCTTTCCTTTCTGCATACCTCAGCACTGTCAAGATGTCAGGACGATTGTACAATCAGGATCGCACATAAAACAAAGGCAATTAACTTGTCGTTTTCTGGCAGGAATGGAAAATGTAAATGTGAATGTGGAATGAAAAAAGCAAATGCAGGATTTATTCCTGTTTCACTTTTCATGTGACCCAGAATTCACACTTTTTCACACGATTTTTGGGAAGTTTATTCTGACTGAGAGTGATGTATTAGACATTTTAATTACATTTAAATGTAGCAATCCACAACCATTAAGAACAGAAGAAACAGGAAAATTGTGTTTAGTTGCTTTGTATCATGAATTTTAATGAGCAGCGAACATTAATTGGGTTGAATTATTCAAAAATAACTTTTATAAGCTTACCATCAACTCCAACTTGAATACATTCACTTTCCAGACATCCTTTTTGAGCTCTTCTCTTGTTTCCCTGAGAAATGCTGACTATAATAAATGTCTTTGTTCCTCCCTTACAGAAATATTGTTCATAAAACAAACAACCGTTTTTTGATAAGCTGAGCTGAGCATGAGTTACTACAACCATTCTAACCTTACTGGCAAAGTGATAATGGTTTCCTGAGGACAGCAACTGCAATAAGTCACCTGCAGCTCTTCATAAGCTCGCTGAGGTTGTTTCAGCTTAGCTGAAACTCATCTCTGGACTGAAAACTGCCAAATATGGCCATATCTTGTTGTCTTTGCATTTTTTTATTGAGGAATAGCTCCACAAATAATGTTCTGGTCACCCCGTGGCAAACACAATGTATTGCATTTTCTGTATCTGCTTTTATTTTGAAACAAATATCCAGTTTGCACCAGCCGTGACTCAGTAAACAATAAAATAAGGCTGATATCTAAAGGTATAAAATATATATAAATGCACATGGGGAAAAAACTAAACTCAAAAGGTTAAGTTAGAAGATAAAACATTTTGAGTACATAGAGAATAATAAATCACAGCTTGTTTAAGACCGTCCCGTGTTGGCCGCAGTCTGCCTTGTTACCAAGAACGACAGCAGAGAAACATTTGGCCATTGCAGCCATGAAAATCAAAGACTAAGTTGTTGCTATTACTGCGTGTCCTGGCTGGACTTGTCTGGACGCAGTACTGCATGATCGATTGCCCGTGTTAACATCTCTGCACGAATTCACATGCACCTGAAATTGCACAAACAACACAAAGCCACGGTGATTACACTCGTATCCAGTCGTATATTAAACTCCGGTTCAATTTTAAACCTGTTACTCTCCTAGGCCTGCTCAGAAAAAGAAAAAAAAAAACAGATTAACAAGCTATAAACAGTTGAGAAGAAAGGAAGGCAAGCAGCATCACTATGAAAACACATCATGAGCAACCAAGTGAGGATGCAATCTTTAAATAGCCATGCAATGACATGGCACAGCAACAGTGTTTGTGCTGTGTCATCCTCAGCCGTTTGCCAAATAAGGGAAGAGTCACCAGCTCGTCATGAGGCTGCAAAAAGCCCATTACATAAAAGTTGCCCTGGGCAGGACCGTACCCGGTCACTCTGACTAGCTGCAGTTATTTTATAGATTTATCTGTGTGATTGAATTATGTGTTAATAAAATCATCGAGCTCTATTCTGATCATTTGGAGAAGTCTCGAAAACCCTTCATTGATGAGTCGCTCACGGGAAAAAGAAGCTTAACCCCATTCACAGAGCCGTAGCTGTGTGTTTGTGGTTGTGTTTAAGCTCCTTATTAGAGGCTATTCCTGTCTTTGCCGACCGTGGCACACAGGTGCTTACATAAGCTTGAGGAGCTGAACTGCTATGGGTGACCAAAACATTGTGTGTGTGTGTGTGTGTGTGTGTGTGTGTACAGTCAGGCTGACCTCACACAGTGACATTCAAACAGAGCAGAAGGCCAGATGACACTCGCATTACGAACCCTTCTGCGTCGTTTATACACTCCACACACTCTGCCTTCACTGTGCCCAATCTGTGCCTCACTCTCTCTCACACACACACACACACACACACACTAGATGGAAATTATTGGTGAGGGGCGTATACATGCGTATATATAGGCCCACTCTGCAGATGGAGTGTGACTGGTGAACATGGATTCATTAACACATATAACAGGCATGTGCACACAAGCCCATCAATCAGCATGCAAATGATCCCACCAACACACTGGCAAGGGTGATATGGCACCCACATTCACACTCTCTCACACACACACACCAAAAAACTAATCATGCAGAAATTATAGTCATTTGAGAGCCTCTCTATTGTGTGAGCACCATTACGAACAGAAGAGTGTATGTGTGTGTGTGTGTATGTGTGTGAGACAGATGTAGGGTTATCATGCTTCATCTCTACCCAATGGCATCTCGAAGGCCTAACTCTGTTAACCTCCATTACAGAGCCAAACCTCTGCGGTGCTTCCTCGAAATAACACTCACAGGAAATGTGATTTTGCCACGCACATATACACAAACACACACCGACACATATACAGGGGGAAATGGTCCACAAACTCAAAGTGTCCACTCACTGGCTCCCAAAAAGAAAGACAGCAGGTGGTCTATTATTTTTTTTTTTACGTGGCTAAGTTCAAAAGCACAGAGGGAGTGAGAGGTTCACAGCAGAGGCTGCAGTAGAGAGCTATGGACCCTCACGTGTCTCGCTTTAATGTTGCCACATCAGATGCAACCAGATGGCTGTATGTGGTCCATTTGTTCTGTATTTCTATCTGTTTGTGGGGTTCAAACCAGCTTCCTTTTTTTTCCCCTCACAGTGTTAGCTTCCATATCTGATTTTATATACTATATGTGTACAATTTAGATCACAAGATTGTGCTGAGAGTTAGACAAGAAAAGACACAAGTGTTTAAAATGTTACTTTGTCCAAGACCAAATATCGGCAAAATACTTAGCTGTATGTCATGTTTAGTAATGAGTAGATGTTAGCAAGCGAACAACTTAAACTAAGATAATAAAACATAGACGGTATAAATATGGACGTCATATCCATCATATACGTCACCGGTAAGTTTCTGAAGATGAAGCTGTGTTGTGAAGCTCACAATGTGGTGACTCTTGGCAGACCTGCCTCTCCCGGCTCCTGGTCAATCTAAAAATGGCAAAAACGTGGAACGTTAGTGGACGTGAGACAGGCACTTAACGCTGGGTGCTCAAACTAACCACTCATGACACCCACTTGTCAATCAAAGTGGTCACACTGTGACATAGTCATGAATAGAGATGGAGACCAAAACAATTTTTTGTATCAGGCTGTAAACATGTTTATTTCTGTTGTGAAGTTGGACATTTTAACATTGTGGGTTTATGGAGATGCATTGGCTTCACTTCACAGCCATAGAGGTACTTCGCTTGAGCATAGCAAACACTGCCTGCTAAACATCTGCATACCAGCATTGTCAATGGGTGCCTTGTCAAACTGTGCCTGTTTAGCGGCTTAAATTTAAGTCATTGGTTTGGAAACTGCAGCACACTTTGTTAGAAATGTGGACAAATATATCTCTGGACCGCTTTTGGTTGCACCATGATTGCACTGGGTACTTGTGTGCATTTAATGCATTTTTCTCCCTCATATCACAGTCTGATCATCCTGCGGGCATGTTGATGTCTGGTGATGTCAGATAAATGGTGAGTTACATCAGCTGTAGCCTGGAGGTAAAAGAAGGAAGGGGGCTTGTGACCAGAAAAACAGCAGTTCAGTTCCCCAGGTGAGTAATGGATTCTCTACAATGAAGGTGTCCTTGTGTAAAACACTAAACCTCCACCTGGGGTAGAAGCAGATAACTATAATAGTACAACAGAGCTGCTAATGTGAAGTAGTCTTTTGGAAAGCAGTCCATGCTTATTGTTCCTCTTTGACTCTGGAGAGTTGTCTGTCTTAGCCTTAGAAATCTCAAAAACAACAACACATGAATACTGCTTGTTACAATTAACACAACTCCCCCTCTAATACCCTTGCCAACAATGCTAGTGAGACTAAAGCTAAAATTAGGTAAAGAGGGTTTGGTTTAATTAATAAAGATTAGCCTATTTTTACTACAGACCAGAAGGAAGCCAAGGCCCAGAGACACACCATCATGCAGTAGGAGTACTTTCAATTCAGCTTAATTATTCAGGAAACCTCTATGACATACTTCCAACACGGGATGATATTTTCCTAGAGCGTCGCTGTCTAATCCATCCTCATCCCATCCTATTCCTGTCAGGTGAACGGCATGGAGTAAAGGAATGAAGGTGACCTCTGATTCCAAATAAAGATGCAGAAAACCTTTGACGCGTCTTTACATAGACGTCATTGTCGCACATGTTGTTTGTTAGGATTTTCTGTGAATCTGTGACTAATGTCAAAGCTATTTCCAGGTCTGCGCTTCCTTCACAGACAGACACTGTGTGACAACTCTGGTGATATTTTATTTAGGGATGTTGATACTTTGATGAGAAACAGAAGCTAACAGATAAGAGATGTAAAAGCAGCAGCCGGTTTAGACGAAAGGATGAAAAAAGATGTATTTCTGCAGATTGCATGGATGCCTTTTTTTTGTCTATGTGTGTATTTGTAAGGGTGTGAATGCTCATGTAATGTGAGAGAAGGATTACAATAGTCCTGACTCTAAAAGTAGGCAGAGCCAAATTCAGTATATGACTCAGTATAAGACGAACAACAAATATCACGAGAAAATCACCTGCATTTATTGTATTGTAGTGTCTACACTGCAAGAATTAAAACCTTTAAATCCAGACAGAGTAATTGTTTAAGTAAGCTTGGATAAGAAAAGCTAAAGACATCCTTACCAAAGCACTGCTCTTGCTTTTCTTTGTGTGGAGCCAAGAGGAGGGAGAAAGTGGGTTAAGGGGAAAGAAAGATGAAGGCAGAAGGCCTGAAAAATTAAATGCAAAGCTGCTAGGTCTTTGCGAAAGGATTAGTCTATAGTGCCTGCACACTCACAAATGATCTGACACGCAGTTTAAGTCCAAGCTATCGCATGAGAATTATTATAGGGATGAATAGATGGCTGTGCAAAGGCCTCCGATAAATTTGCGTTGGTGACTGTGGGTAAGGGGAAGGATTGCTGATCCGACCACGACCTCATCACGACCTCATCAGCTCACTAATGTGCCAATGAACCTTTAAGGGGATAATGACAATTCTTCTTGGGATATGAATCCTGCACTTACCATTATGTCATAGCGAATAACATTAGCAGCCATTGTGGTTTACCAAATCAAGATATTGGTCTTGCAATGGTAGGAGGTTGGTAATTTGCATGCATGTGTTTCAAATGTGGGGACCATATCCTGATTTACAGCTCCACTGAAATCTTAATGAGTTATTCCAGATATTTACAGAAGTAGTTGAGGGACTCACAAGACACAGATCAAAAACCAAACTAAGACTACAGCCTCACTGGTGGCCAACATCAGCGTGCTAACATGTATACAATGATAATGCTAATATGTTGACATTAAGTAGGTGTAATGTTTAGCATATTCGCCCTCTTAGCTACTATTATTAGATATATAGAAAAATTAGCTAATTAGCACCACACATAATGTACAGCTGCAGTGGATGGGAATGTGAGTGATAGTGCAGTTATTGTATGATAAACTAAAGCACTGGAGAAACTGAAACTTTGACCTGATGATGGATGCAAAGTCAGAGGACCAATAAAGTTGTTACATATCAAGTTGTTACAATCCTGAGGGGTACATAGAAGTGTGTACAAAATGTCATGGCAATCCTTCCAGTGGCTGTTAAGACATTTCACTCAAAACCATAAATATCAAACTCGTAAATCAGGAATCACTAAAAGCATTGGGGTTCTTCTTCTCGGGACCATGAACGTGTATAAATATACAATGTGTGCAAATTATTGTGTTAGTCGATCCAGTGGATATTTCACAGGACATGTGAAAACTCTGACGTGGTGATGACGCTGGATGAAAAGGCATCACCCCAGTTATTGGGGTTCATCCTCCGGGCACCATGGATATCTGTACCAGATATTATGACAAAAGGACCAAAGAAGCAGGACCTGAATAAGCAGTAACCTTAGATGTGAAGTGAAGCCACTGTGTACGTGCCAAAAACTGCAGTTATTCAAACGGCTCCAGAAGTGAGTCAATCTCCATAAGCCCCGATATTAAAATTCCCAACTTCATAGCAGAAATAAACATGTTTACAGCTTGAACTCACCCGCCGTTCAAATGATATTAAGGCTTAAAGTCATGCATATTTAACCGCATGGCCACAGACTGACAGGCAGTTGCCTTTAAAGGTGGTTTGTCTGAGTACCCAGGCTTCATTCAGCCCGCCTCAGGTCCACTGATGATCCACGTCTTTGCCTATTTTTAGATTAACAGCCAGCAGAGGCAGGAAGATGGCACCAGCCAGACCCACAACTCTACACTGCCCTGGTACTTGTAAGCACCCAACTCCCTGTCCCCAGTTTGTAATGTAGGTTTTCTCTTATAAATTTGTCCTTGACAAAACACCTGCAAAAGCACAGAGTACTTCTCATGACCAGTAAACTGACCTTTATGTAAAAAAATCAGTGGTGTGCTCCTTTTTTGCAATAAAGAGATAAATGGAGAGTGCTGATTGGGACAAGCTTGATGCGTTTCCCGCATGGACTTCTCTTACTCTACCTCACACCTCAGCTTTCTTAATTTCTCCACACGTCTACCCTGAACAGACAAAGCGCTGATGTTGTAGGAATGTCAGCAGTTTTCTGCCAAACTAAATTTGGCCAGCTTCACGACTGTGCACTTTAAAATAACCCCCCCCACCCCACCCTTACACCTCCACATCCACCTTCCTCTTCCATACTCTACCATAACACTCCAGAGACTGCTGTCCAAAGCAAGCAGGCAATTATAAATTTCCTCTCTTGTAATTTCTAAACGTCACACAGGTAGAGCTGGTAGTCACACAGGCATGTCCACAGATGCAAGAACACTCACACACACACACACACACACACACACTTATATTTCCTGAATATAAGGCATTGTGCTGCCTGGTGTGCAGCAGGCATATAAGGCAAGCACCGAAGCCTACTTTCAACCTGGATTGTTTCGGACATGCATCACTACTGTAAGCAGGTCTCTGCTGCTTTGTTAATTCACAGTCATTGCAACAAAACAGTATGTCCTTTTAACCATTTACAATCCACAAACTTGCACTAACTTATTTATGAAGCTGACTGAGTGCATTCTCTCTAAATAGTGTTTGGTTTGGGGCTTTAAAGGTGAAAATAGACCAACTTACAATAAATATTTGATGACTCTGTCTTTGCAGGGGTTTTTTTTCCAAGTCTAATGAGTCCGGTGATTCACCACAATGCTTAGAGAGGTTCACTGAGGACAGCCTAAATCTTACTTTCATATTAACTTGTCCACAGGCTGAACATTGGCATAACATTAGAATTATGTCTTAAAATGTCATGGGTCCAAGAACAGCAGTCTACCAGCTGCGAGAGAAAGGCCACATCCAGTTCCATGACGTGGTGTTATGTAACTCTCAGCCAATGTTGCCACTGATGCTCTGCCAGTCAGGACAAGCCATTAAGCTGCTCACCCTGTGAACACAAGTTAACTGGGTCTAAATTTGACAGCTTAGGCTTAGCCAGGCAGCGATACACTGACTGACTGAAGGCAGAAGGATGACCGGAGTCTCTATGTTTTGCTTTCCGAACAAGCTCATCCTGGCTTCAGCTGCAGTGTGAAAGTGTACGGTGTGTGTTTGGTGCACAGCAGGTGTAAAGGGCGAAACGCAGCAGCCGTGAAGGTAACACGCAGCAGGATTTAGGTGTCTGGCACTGAGATTCTGTTGGACGCAGCTAGCGAAACTATTATGTGACATGCTGATACCAGCAGCGTTTCCTCCCTAAGCTGCAACATTTCTGACTGGCTTGGTGTGATTCCAGACTAAGCTCTCCTTGGTTGTGTCCTACCAAAAACACTCCAGTGCCTTCCAAAAGACTATTTCTATAGCAGTCAACACAGGAGCTATTACCAACTTAGACCTGTTTGACTGGTGGTTAAAAACAACCACAGGTTCTCCTGCTTTCTCAAAGGCCAAGGCTTCAGCCAAAGGAGGAATTGTCCTTAAATTGGATTAGTAATCTACTTTTAGTCAAGCATTTTGATTAAACTAATTCACTTGTTCATTCTGCTGTTGACTTGTGCTTGATTTAGATCCTCCTAATAGCTCTGTAGCACCTGTTCGGGTTAGCTGCTTCATCACCATGCAAGGACTGTGAATGAATATGTCATTACCAACAAGTCCTTATCCCCAGAGGACAAAATATAGGCTGATTGCTGTAGATATGAGTCATTAAAACTTTCTGATCTGACCTCATGAGTTTGGTCTTCCAGTAGAAACATTCAAAAAGGTGTTAATGACAAGTCCTAATGGCAAAATCTCATCATGAACTGAGAAGAAACCAGAAATCCTGCTCACTGTCGGGTTCTTAACTCACTCTCTGTACTCTACTCTGTACTTACTTTATTTATGTATGACATTTCAGTCGATAGACTCTCCTCAGATAAGATTCTCACCTCTTCAAGTCAGAAATCTTATCTAATAGCGGATTACCAACCGAAATGTCATAAAGCAGCATCCACACTGAAAACAACCGTGCATTTGAAAAATTCAGGTGGCTGTGATGTGGCAAATTCTTTGAAGTATTAGTGAGATTTGGTTCTGTGGGGGTTTAGTGATCCCTAAAACAGAACTCAGGCTTAGAAAACACACATTTATTCAGAAAGAGTGAAGCTGAGGTCAAATGAGTTGATCCGGGGGACAGCGGTGGAGCTGGGCAGGCAGAGTGAGCTGGGGAGGTGGCTGGCTGCCAGACAAACAGAGAAAGCAAGGAGGAGTGAACCTGAGGCACGGAGAGAGAAAAAGTCAGGCACAAACAGAAAACAAGACAAGGAATATTCAAACTAGAGGCTGAATCTGGCAAAGACTCAAGACTCAAGGGTAGATATACCGCAGTGTTTTGATTAATGGATGATATGCAGGTATGCAGGTTGTAGCAGGACAGGCCTGCCACGCCCAGAAAGACACACATGACCAGAGAGAGACAAACATGGTACTGATAAGACACACAAAGGAGGGGAAGGAGTAGAAAACAGTAGGAAAGAGGGAGATGTGCAGCTGGACCTTGACAAGTTCAGTCCAGAAGTTCAGTTAGAGTAACACATCCATGGGACTAAATGTCAGATCCCAAAACACTGCACAGCGTTTTATGAGGAAGGATTTTAATGCTCTCGAAATTTATCGCTGTTGAGGGACTACATAACCCATCTGGCCTCGGTGCGCCCCGGGATCCCCCAGGAGGAGCTGGAATATGTTGCTGGGGAGAGGGATGTCTGGAACGCTGTGCTAAACCTGATGCCACCACGACTGGATGGATGGATGGATGGACAATGATTCCATGTTTTGTCTCAATGATCCAAGACAGCCAGTAGAAATACGAGTTCAAGTTGCTAAGTAATCCACAAGAAATGCTGACAAACCTGTGTTTTTTTTCTGCATCAGGCAGCTCAATTGTGAATGAACTGCATTTTGCTGTTGTCTGTCTGAACCAATCCCAGTATATAAAGAATGGACAGAGCTCGAGTGACGTCACCCGTAGGTTTCCAAAGTGCTGTTTTGAAGCCGAAAATATGCGATGCTGGCCGCTGCCATGTTGGATGTACTGCTCCTTCCGTCTCCCGGGTCATCTACATACAGCAGACCTGATGCGGGCCAAATGATGCCTTGGTGGTCTAATAAGCCATTGGTATCAGCACTTACCTGTCAATCAAGTGGTCATGCTGTTAATTATGCGCAACTTCGAGCCTTAATATCATCTGAACAGGTGAGTTAAAAAATAATTCAACCCTTTACAGTTGTCAAGAATGGGGAAATTTGCTATAGAGACCAAAACTGTTGCCTGAACCAGGCTGTAAACATGTTTGTTTCTGCTGTGAAATTGGGCATTTTAAAATAGCCGCTTATGGAAATTGACTCAGTTCTGCAGCCTGTCTCAAGTGGCTGCTCGAGTACTTTCAGTTTTTAGCACTTCCGCATAGCATTGAAGGTTGCCCCGTTGGCCGCAGCTTAAATAAAGTAAGTACAACTGACCAGCGCTGTGCAGCATTTCTAGCTTCTTTGACAACTAATTCGTCTTGGTTAGTCATGGTTCAGACATGCTCACCTCCATGATTTGATGGAAACTATTGTTGACTGCTAGTTAGTGGTCTAGGATTCTTGCACTGAATGAAAGAGCTGCTACTAAACACATAGTTATTGAGAAATACATATATTTAAAAAAACAATCGATGCTTCCTTTTTTATTTTTCACATGACCACAAGAAGTTGTGTCAGAAAACTGTACGCATGAGTCATTTTAAGCCACTTAAACAAACAACCGAAGATATCTTTTTCTTTCTTTTTTTTCCATGAGGGTAATCTCATCATTACACATGCTGGAATTTCCCAACAAGTTCACAGTTTGAAAAATCATAGCCTTAAGCACTGTTTACTTTCCAAAAATAAACAGCACTATTCAAAGTGGAAATTAAACTCATCCATTTTGCTGTGAAATTCAGCTACTGAGCCCGTAAGCCAACATCTGGAGCTCCTCCAGAATCATTGCGACTTTGATGAATTCTGCTCAAACATCTTCATCTGACCTCGTACGAGGACAGAAAGTCTGCGGTGAAGACACAAGTTAGGAAAGAGGTGGGAGAAAAAAAGAGGGAGTGGGAGTCAAAGAGAGAGAGGGAGAGGGTGGAGACAGATGAGGGATGATTACTCTTTTGTCCATTTTTGAATAAATCACTACTTTAGAATAAGTCAAGTGTAGGCAGCAGGTGGGTTCGGGCAGTGTGGGTTTGAGTCATCCACGAGGAGGTGTGTGTGTTTGTGTGTGTGGGCAACAGAAACTGCCTCTGACCTGATCAAATCTCACACGTGATTGTAGGGAGCATCACGAGAAACAGGACAGAGTGAATTATGTTCTTCAATCACATTACCGCAGGTCTGTTTACACCTATTCCTGGAAATGTGGTTGTGTGTTTGTTAAGTGCAAAGAAGCATCATGCTCAATTGTGTTACCATTTCTATAACGCTGTTTCTAAATCTCTGGAGCTGAATGATGTCTGAAGCAGTTATATGAATGTTTTAGAAATAGCTGCTACTGGTGTTTTATGATCTTGGTGTCACATAATAGCCCCCCAGCTAGACTTTGAATTAGACTGCTATAAAGACCCCACCCTGTCCCAACACACACACACACACACACACACACACACACACACACACACACACACACCAGGGAGTTCACACACTGCTTCACACTTCTTCAGCCTGCAACTGGATCAAACTGTATGCACGAGTGGCTGCGCTTGCAAATATACCCACACCACACACACAAACCCTCATACACGCCTGAAAAAAATACAGGCGAAAAAAACTAGAATCCACACACACAAATACACACACCATAGACAGTGATTAATGAGCTTTTGTTGTTGCTGTGTAACACTACATCTGCTGCCATGGGGACTTCAGCACGAGCCGGAAACAATATGGCCTACTTGGCCCATTATACAGTGGCCAGTCGTATTGAAAAACACACACAAACGTGCACACACACACTTCTGCCCTCATTATGCTGGTGGCAACCTCATTTTGTCCCAAACCAACCCCCCTCCTGCATACACAGACACACACACACACACACAGACAGACACATGACCCCCTGCAAACACACACATATGCCCATTATACATTTTGTATCCATCATCTCCCCCATGACCAGGGCAACCTGCATCTCTAAGAACTCCCAGAATGCTTCATTCAGGGTTTCTACAAACACCTTCCTCTGGTTTTGACCTGCAGACAGTCAGCCCCGCCACACACCACCACAACATAGACCACTATAATACTTATCAAGCTGCTTCTTTGCAGAGAGCAGCAATGATGTGCATTGATAACAACTAGAAATTAATAAAATCAACAGAGAAAAGCATTTAAACAGCGTAAAGGATTTAAAAAAAACATTCAACTCTTCAACTTTAGTCCAAAAACACCCTATTGTTATTAATCCGGAATTCAGAGGAACTGGTTTGAAATCTGGATTTTATTTTTAATTATTTTGGCTCGTTTCCAGCCTTGCTCACTGAAATAAAGCCAGCTAAAAGTTATCCAAAGTACAGATTAGTCCCGTGTTTTTGTCTCAATCCTCTGGATTAGTTTTAGTACCAGAGAGTTTTGCATCTGCCTCTCTGTGTCTTCTCCCTTTCTCTTTCTGCTCAGGGAGCCCCTCTTGACGTACGCGGTCGGCTCGTGGTCAGATGTGCGTGGGCGGGAGTTTTTGCGTGGCCAGGTCACCTTGCGTGTGGTGGGGTGTGCTCTGCATGTTTGTTAGGTGGGTTTCGACCAGCTTGGCATTTATGTGATGACCTCTGCGGGGGTCACCTCAGAAGACAGAAGTTGAAGCCAAATGGTGAAACAAAGGCAAGGCGTGGCCGTGAGTTTTATGGAGCCTGGCGTGTGTGTGCATCTGTGAGTGTGGGTGTGTGTCCATAGGGATAAAAGAGACACCCCGAGGACAATAGAGCTGTGTAGCAGCTGACTATAGGGGAAATTATTCAAGAAACAAATTAACATTTCAGTCGACCACTTGGGACACCGCCTATTAATGTCACATCTTTTAAATGATTTGCAACGTTTTCCTTTAAAAACACCCAATTTGACCAAAACAGACAACTGTTATAATTCATCTGTGATTTCAGATATTCAGTTTTTTGTCATATAAGACAAATAAAGGCAGTAGTAGTTTGGCTGGAAAATGCCGGAAAATGGCTTCAATCAATCAAAATAGATGCAGTCAATCGACTTATCGACAAATAAACTAATCATGTGTTGTTGTCATTATTATTAATGATGCATTAACATGTAAACAGTAGGTAGTTCTATGTTTTGTGCATATAGTCTTGAAAGCACCTAGCAAGTCCAAAAATCAGAAAATTATCATAAGATAGACATGTTTCTTTAATTATTTCCACTTTTGTGCAACCATTTAAACATGAATGACGCATGAATAACAATGGATATCTAACATATACACAGTATTTTCTTACACATTGTATCAAGTAAGTAAAATCAACTACAAGACACTCAGCATTTGAAACAAAAAGACCAACAACAGCAAATATCTAATGAAGCAGAATTCCCCCAGCACTTGTTTTGATATCCTGAAAACAGGCGGCCTCAGGCCAAAACAGCCTCTGGCATACAGCAGTATTACAACAGTGCTTCTAGAAATGTGAGAATCTCCACAGATTGTCTTCCCAGGCTTTGTTTGAAGAGGAGGGGGGGGAGTAATTCAGAAGCTCTAATCATACATAGTGTATCGGAGGGAGTACTGCACAAGCGTACAGTAAATCATAACTATGAATATGATGGCTCATTGACTCTAATCATGCGATGACAGCAGGTGATGAAAATGATCGATTTCCTCTTTCCACTATGTAATAAGCAAGTTTTAAACATCACAGTGGGATAATGTTATTCCCTGCTCAATACGTGTCTCGTGCTTGGTTGTGCATGCTATTAATACACACAGGCAGAAGAATATCTCCCACACAAAATACAGATATACACACACTCACGGCTCACATTTTCACCTCTTAACATTTAACGACAAGAGAGAAAGAGCGGGGCTGTCTGCAGACTTAGATAATTAAACCAGGGGGAAATTATAACAACTCTCTCCTCCTCCACCTCCCCCTCTCTCTATCTCCTTTCTCTCTGTCTCTCTTTCTGTTTTGTTCACTCCCACTCTTACTGCTTGTCAGCAAATCAGCCTGGCTGCAGATGTAAAATGGCAATCCAAAAAAAAAAAAAGATAGAAGAGAGAAGAGGAGGAAAGTACACATGCCGGTAGTTGGGCCACAAAGCGGAGATGAAAGTCATATTTTTCATCTATTAACTTCCATCTGTGGTGGTTTTATTTAGCGCAATAATTCAATTTCTGCTGTTGACGAGTGCTTTGCTGTGGCAGGTGTGAGGAGCATCATGCAGGATACATTAGTGGGCTAATTTATAGTTTTCATTTAGGGTTTTTATCATCCCATTATTGGCTATTACACACACAGAAACACTCAAACTGACTCATAGAGGGTCCAAATGGTGCAATAGTCATGCTCCTCGCTAGCCTTTGTGTTGCGTGTCTCATTACTGTTTTGCAACACAATCAGGCCCTGCTCACCTCCGCAGCAGGCCTCTTTGACTCACTTTGTGTGCTTATGCATGCATGTCTGTGTGTGTGTGGAGTTAATAGATGTCCAGAGAGCAATACGTAGGAGTGTAACTCCTGCTGTGATGTGTTTTACAATTCATATCAGAGCACTGGGGCACTGTAGAATCACCAACACAAAATCAGCTGTGATGAGAAAGAACCCTTTTACCCCAACGCAGACACACACACACACACTTTTAACGTCTACCATACGGCACTTGGAAACACACACACACACACCAAAGGCCATTGTCCAAAAAGGAGAGGGAAAGGGTGGGTGACTGTGAATGGGAGGGGTGTTTCCATGGTGACCAGGGCAACAGAAGGAATGGATGGGGGGGTCCGCCGCCCGACCTTCATTGAGAAGGTGAATGACTGTCGCTAAGCTGAGGCAGGACAGCCAGTGGCTACAATGCTACAAACAAGAGCGAGGGAGAGAGAGCGATCAGCAGCCATGTTAGTCCATCGTGGCTGCGGGCCGTGTGAGCTTCAGTGGTCAGTCTGAGGCACTTAGCATTAGCATCAGAAAGACATTATGTTAATGGCATCAAAGGCAGCAGCCCCCGCCTTTGTGTTGCCTGCGCCAACTCAAGGGCACGGGAGGATTTTACATTTCAACTGTTATCTCGGCCCTAAACTCCCAAAGCATTTGCATGAAGATAAAATAAAGAGAGAAAAAAAGGGGAAAATGTGATGCGTTACACAAATGATGGAGGGCGGCCAAGCTTCTAAAGGTCCACAGGCACCGAGAGGAAAGGCTTAGAGGAAGCAGGGTTGAACAAATAAACTCAGCTCACACTGCAGGATGTGAAAAGTGAAACAAGAAGTTCTGTCTCATTGATATTTGTAATAATAAACCTTGCTCAACAGCATGTCATGGTTCACTTCATTTGTCAGGACAGGGATTATAAATTGAAAAAATAATGTAATTCTGTCCTCCATTTCTTTTTTCAGAGGCCTTTAATGAACACCATTACCCATAAACTCAAGGTTAAACACCACCCGGCGTGACAGACTAATGCCAGTCAAGTGGGAAGCTACCACACCATGATGCTAACATAGGGAGACAGAACAGAGGAGACCAAATAGAATGGAAAGCTAACAGGTTTGTTAAAGGGTGTCTAATCCTAATATTTAAAATTATGTTAAATTACATTACATCAAACATGACACTTGACTCCACTGTTTTAGCGTCTTTCAGCTGATTGTTTTGGTTTCATGTCCACTACCGTTTTGGTTTACTCTAATCTTTCTAGCTCTTTTGAAGCAAAAAAGCTCTGATAAACCCACCAGCACCAGATAGACATTTAGCAAACAAGTGGGTGAATATCAGTCAGACATTCCCCTCAGGAGTAGGTGGAGACCAAAACAGAGATGAGAAATGAGAATGGACACTGGACATTCATTAGCGGGACAAAAACATGAATCTAAGAATGAATGCTCATGTTGCTCTCTGTCTGCTTCCTATGGACTGTATAAAACATGTAGTATCATGTAAACATGTTTACTGCAAAGTTAAGCTTTTTTTTTTTTAACTTATTTTTATTTCCCTTTATCCAAAGTTTAGTATTTTAAAATTGGAGCTTATGGAGCCAGTGATAGCCAGACTCATGTGGTCGTTCAAGGAACTGCAGTGTTAGCACATGGCTTCATTTCACAGGCACCAAGGTTAGTAACTGGTACTGGTACATAACTTGATTTCGTCCTCGTCCCTAAAACTCACCAACATAGGTTTCTGTCCCGCTAATGACTGTCCAGTGTCCATTCTCATTTCTCATCTCTGTTTTGGTCTCCACCTTCTCCTGAGGGGAATGTCTGACTGATATTCTGAAAGACGCTCTAAAACAGTGGAGTCAAGTGTCATGTTTAATGTAATGTAATTTAACATAATTTTAAATATTAGGATTAGACACCCATTAACAAACCTGTTAGCTGTTCATTCTATTTGGTCTCCTGTTCTGTCTCCCTATGTTAGCATCATGGTTGGTAGCTTCCCACTTGACTGGCATTAGTCTGTCACGCCGGGTGGTGTTTAACCTTGAGCTTATGGGTAATGGTGTTCATTAAAGGCCTCTGAAAAAAAGAAATGGAGGACAGAATTACATTATTTTTTAAATTTATAATCCCGTCTGACAAATGAAGTGAACCATGACATGCTGTTGAGCAAGGTTTATTATTACAAATATCAATGAGACAGAACTTCTTGTTTCACTTTTCACATCCTGCAGTGTGACTGAGTTTTTTTTCAACCCTGCTTCCTCTAAGCCTTTCCTCTCGGTGCCTGTGGACCTTTAGAAGCTTTGGCCGCCCTCCATCATTTGGTGTAACGCATCACATTTTCCGTTTTTTTTCTCTCTATTTTATCTTCATGCAAATGCTTTGGGAGTTTAGGGCCGAGATAACAGTTTGAAATGTAAAATCCTCCGTGCCCTTGGGTGCGCAGGCAACACAAAGGCGGGGCTGCTGCCTTTGATGCCATTAACATAATGTCTTTCTGATGCTAATGCTAAGTGCCTCAGACTGACCACTGAAGCTCACACGGCCCGCAGCCACGATGGGCTAACATGGGCTGATGATCGCTCTCTCTCTCCTCGCTCTTGTTTGTAGCATGTAGCCACTGGCTGTCCTGCCTCAGCTTAGCGACAGTCATTCACCTTCTCAATGAGGTCGGGCGGCGGACCCCCCCATCCATTCCTTCTGTTGCCCTGGTCACCATGGAAACACCCCTCCCATTCACAGTCACCCACCCTTTCCCTCCTTTTTGGACAATGGCCTTTGGTGTGTGTGTGGTGTGTGTGTTTCCAAGTGCCGTATGGTAACGTTAAAAGTTGTGTGTGGTGTGTGTGTGTGTGTGTGTCTGCGTTGGGGTAAAAGGGTTCTTTCTCATCACAGCTGATTTTGTGTTGGATTCTTACAGTGCCCCAGTGCTCATATATGAATTGTAAAAACACATCACAGCAGGAGTTACACTCCTACGTATTGCTCTCTGGACATCTATTAACTCCACACACACACACACGACATGCATGCATAAGCACACAAAGTGAGTCAAAGAGGCCTGCGCGGAGGTGAGCAGGGCCTGATTGTGTTGCAAAACAGTAATGAGACACGCAACACAAAGGCTAGCGAGGAGCATGACTATGCACCATTGACCCTCTATGAGTCAGTTTGAGTGTTTCTGTGTGTGTAATAGCCAGTAATGGGATGATAAAAACCCTAAATGAAAAACTATAATTAGCCCACTAATGTATCCTGCATGATGCTCCTCACACCTGCCACAGCCAAAGCACCTCGTCAACAGCAGAAATTGAATATTGCGCTAAATAAAACCACCACAGATGGAAGTTAATAGATGAAAAATATGACTTTCATCTCCGCTTTTGTGGCCCAACTACCGGCATGTGTACTTTTCCTCCCTTCTCTCTTCTATCTCCTTTTTTTTCCTTTTTTTTTTTTGGATTGCCATTTTACATCTGCAGCCAGGCTGATTTGCTGACAAGCAGTAAGAGTGGGAGTGAACAAAACAGAAAGAGAGACAGGAGAAAGGAGATAGAGAGAGGAGGGGAGGTGGAGGAGGAGAGAGTTGTTATAATTTCCCCCTGGTTTAATTATCTAAGTCTGCAGACAGCCCCGCTCTTTCTCTCTTGTCGTTAAATGTTAAGAGGTGAAAATGTGAGCCGTGAGTGTGTGTATATCTGTATTTTGTGTGGGAAGATATTCTTCTCCCTGTGTGTATTAATAGCATGCACACAACAAGCACGAGACATGTATTGAGCAGGGAATAACATTATCCCACTGTGATGTTTAAAACTTGCTTATTACATAGTGGAAGAGGAAATCGATCATTTTCTCATCACCTGCTGTCATCGCATGATTAGAGTCAAGAGCCATCATATTCATAGTTATGATTTACTGTACACTTGTGCAGTACTCCCTCCGATACACATGTATGATGAGAGCTTCTGAATTTACCCCCCCCCTCCTCTTCAAACAAAGCCTGGAAGACAATCTGTGGAGATTCTCACATTTCTAGAAGCACTGTTGTAATACTGCTGTATGCCAGAGGCTGTTTTTGGGCCTGAGGCCGCTTTCAGGATATCAAAACAAGTACTGGGGGAATTCTGCTCATTAGATATTTTTGCGTTGTTGTCTTTTTGTTTCAAATTCTGAGTGTCTTGTAGTTGATTTTTACTTACTTGATACAATGTGTAAGAATATACTGTGTATATGTTAGATACATGTTATTCATGCGTCATTCATGGTTTAAACGGTTGCACAAAAGTGGAAATAATTAAATTTTGATTTCTGGACTTGCTAGGTGCTTTCAAGACTATATGCACAAAACATAGAACTACCTACTGTTTACATGTTAATGCATCATTAAATAATGACAACAACACAGATTAGTTTATTTGTCGATAAGTCGATTGACTGCATCTATTTTGATTGATTGAAAACCATTTTCCCGGCATTTTCCAGCCAAACTACTATGCCTTATTTGTCTTATATGACAAAAACTGAATATCTGAAGTCACAGATGATGATCACAGTTGTCTGTTTTAGTCAAAATTGGGTGTTTTTAAAGGAAAAACGTTGCCAAACATTTTAAGATAAGATGTGACATTAATAGGCGGTTGGTCCAAGTGGTTCGACTGAAATGTTAATTTGTTTCTTGAATAATTTCCCCTATAGTCAGCTGCTACACAGCTCTATGTCCTCGGGGTGTCTCTTTTATCCCTATGGACACACCCCACACTCACAGATGCACACACACGCCAGGCTCCATAAAACTCACGGCCACGGCCTTGCCTTTGTTCGCCATTTGGCTTCAACTTCTGTCTTCTGAGGTGACCCCCGCAGAGGTCATCACATAAATGCCAAGCTGGTAAACCCACCTAACAAACATGCAGAGCACCACCCCACCACACGCAAGGTGACCTGGCCACGCAAACTCCCCGCCCACGCACATTCTGACCACGAGCCGGGCCGCCTACATCAAGAGGACTCCCTGAGCAGAAAGAGAAAGGGAGAAGACACAGAGAGGCAGATGCAAAACTCTCTGGTACTAAAAACTAATCCAGAGGATTGAGACAAAAACACGGGACTAATCTGTACTTTGGATAACTTTTAGCTGGCTTTATTTCAGTGAGCAAGGCTGGAAACGAGCCAAAATAATTAAAAATAAAATCCAGATTTCAAAACCAGTTCCTCTGAATTCCGGATTAATAACAATAGGGGTGTTTTTGGACTAAAGTTGAAGAGTTGAATGTTTTTTTAAAATCCTTTACACTGTTTAAATGCTTTTCTCTGTTGATTTTAATATTTCTAGTTGTTATCACATGCAACATTTTGCTTATCTCTGCAAAGAAGCAGCTTGATAAGTATTATAGTGGTCTATGTTGTGGTGGTGTGTGGCAGGGCTGACTGTCTGCAGGTCAAAACCAGAGGAAGGTGTTTGTAGAAAACCCTGAATGAAGCATTCTGGGAGTTCTTAGAGATGCAGGTTGCCCTGGTCTGGGGGAGATGATGGATCAAAATGTTAATGGGCATATGTGTGTGTTTGCAGGGGTCATGTGTCTGTCTGTGTGTGTGTGTGTTGGGTCTGTGTGTGGCAGGGAGGGGTTGGTTTGGGACAAATGAGGTTGTCCACCAGCATAATGAGGGCAGCCGGCAGAAGTGTGTGTGTGCACGTTGTGTGTGTTTTTCAATACGACTGGCCACTGTATAATGGGCCAAAGTAGGCCATATTGTTCCGCTCGTGCTGAAGTCCCCATGCAGCAGATGTAGTGTTACACAGCAACAACAAAAGCTCATTAATCACTGTCTATAGTGTGTGTATTTGTGTGTGGTGGATTCTAGTTTTTTTCGCCTTATTTTTTTCAGGCGTGTATGTGGTTGTGTGTGTGTGGTGTGGGCGTATATTTGCAAGCGCAGCCCACCGTGCATACAGTTTTGATCCAGTTGCAGGCTGAAGAAGTGTGAAGCAGTGTGTGAACTCCGGTGTGGGTGTGTGTGGGTGTGTGTGGGACAGGGTGGGGTCTTTATAGCAGTCTAATTCAAAGTCTGGCGTGGGGGCTATTATGTGACACCAAGATCATAAAACACCAGTAGCAGCTATCGCTAAACATTCATATAACTGCCTCAGACATCATTCAGCTCCAGAGATTTAGAAACAGCGTTATAGAAATGGTAACACAATTGAGCGTGATGCTTCTTGCACTTAACAAACACACAACCACATTCCCAGGAATAGGTGTAAACAGACCTGCGGTAATGTGATTGATAAACATAATTCACTCTGTCCTTTTTCTCTGATGCCCCCTACAATCACGTGTGAGATTTGATCAGGTCAGAGGCAGTTTCTGTTGCCCACACACCTTGCCTCGTGGATGACTCAAACCCCACGCCCGAACCCACCTGCTGCCTACACTTTGACTTATTCTAAAGTAGTGATTTATTCTAAAATGGACAAAAGAGTAATCATCCCTCATCTGTTTCCACCCTCTCTCTCTCTGACTCCCACTCCCCTTTTTTCTTTCCACCTCTTTTCCTAACTTGCGTCTTCATCGCAGGACTTTCTGTCCTCGTACGAGGTCAGATGAAGATGTTTCGAGCAGAGATTCATCAAAGTCGAATGACTCTGGAGGACTCACAGTGTTGGCTCAGGGGCTCAGTAGCTGAATTTCAACAGCAAAATGGATGAGTTTATTTCACCACTTTGAATAGTGCTGTTTATTTTTGGAAGTAAACAGTGCTTAAGGCTATGATTTTTCAAACTGTGAACTTGTTGGGAAATTCCAGCATGTGTAATGATGAGATTACCCTCATGGAAAAAGAAAACGAAAAAGAAAAAGATATCTTCGGTTTTTGTTTTTGGCTTAAATGACTCATGGCTTACGCTTTTTCTGACAACAACTTCTTGTGGTCATGTGAAAAAATAAAAAAGGAAGCATCGATTGTTTTTTTAATATATGTATTTCTCAATAACTATGTGTTTAGTAGCAGCTCTTTCATTCCAGTGCAAGAATCCTAGACCACTAACTAGCAGTCAACAATAGTTTCCATCAAATCATGGAGGTGAGCATGTCTGAACCATGACTAACCAAGACGAATTAGTTGTCAAAGAAGCTAGAAAGCTGCACAGCCACTGGTCAGTTGTACTCACTTTTATTTAAGCTGCAACCAACAGGGCCAACCTTCGATTGCTATGGCGGAAGTGCTAAAAACTGAAATTCCCTCGAGCAGCCACTTGAGACAGGTTGCAGAATTGAGTCAATTTCCAATAAGCGGCTATATTAAAATGCCCAATTCACAGTCGGAAACAAACTGTTTAAGCCTGGTTCAGCCAACAGTTTGGTCTCTATAGCAAATTTTCCCCGTCTAAATTATTTTTTAACTCACCTGTCAATGATATTAAGGCTCAAGTTGCGCACATTATAACAGCGTGACACTTGATTGACAGGTAAGTGCTGATACCAATGGCTTTTAGACAACCAAGGCATCATTTGGCCCGCATCCGATCTACGTATTAGAGTGACCGGGAGACGGGAAGGAGCAGTAACTCAACATGGCAGCGGCAGCATCACATATTTTCGGCTTCAAACAGCACTTTGGAAACCTACGGGTGACGTCACTCGAGCTCTGTCCAACAGACACACAGCAAAATGCAGTTCAACTTCATCACAATTGAGCTGCCAGATGCAGCAAAAACAAACAACAAAAAACACAGGTTTGTCTGCATTTCATTTCATTGATCCATCCATCCATCCATCCATCCATCCATCCATCCATCCATCCACCATCCATCCTCCATCCATCCATCAGTCGTGGTGGCATCAGGTTTAGCACAGCGTTCCAGACATCCCTCTCCCCAGCAACATATTCCAGCTCCTCCTGGGGGATCCCTAGGCGCACCGAGGGCAGATGGGTTATGTAGTCCCTCCACAGCGATAAATTTCGAGAGCATTAAAATCCTTCCTCAATAAACGCTGTGCAGTGTTTTGGGATCTGACATTTAGTCCATGGATGTGTTACTCTAACTGAACTTCTGGACTGAACTTGTCAAGGTTCCAGCTGCACATCTCTCTCTTCCTACGTTTTCTACTCCTTCTCCTCCTTTGTGTGTCCCAACAGTACACTGTTTGTCTCTCTCTGTCATGTGTTGTCTTTCTGGGCGTGGCAGGCCTGTCCTGCTACAACCTGCATACCTGCATATCACCATTAATCAAAACACTGCGGTATATCTATCCTTGAGTCTTGAGTCTTTGCCAGATTCAGCCTCTAGTTTGAATATTCCTTGTCTTGTTTCTGTTTGTGGCCTGACTTTTTCTCTCTCCGTTGCCTCAGGTTCACATCCCCTTGCTTTCTCTGTTTTGTCTGGCAGCCAGCCACCTCCCCAGCCACTCTGCCTGCCCAGCTCCACCGCTGTCCCCCGGATCAAACTCATTGACCTCAGCTTCATCCTCTTTCTGAATAAATGTGTGTTTTTCTAAGCCTGAGTTCTGTTTTAGGGATCACTAAACCCCCACAGAACCAAATCTCACCAATACTTCAAAGAATTTGCACCATCACAGCCACCTGAATTTTTCAAATGCACGGTTTTTCAGGTGTGGATGGCTTTATGACATTTCGGTTGGTAATCCGCTATTAGATAAGATTCTGACTTGAAGAGGTGAGAATCTTATCTGAGGAGAGTCTATGCGACTGAAATGTCATACATAATAAAAGTAAGTACGAGTAGAGTACAGAGAGTGAGTTAAGAACCCGACAGTGAGCCAGATTTCTGGTTTCTTCTCATTCATGACTGAG